>NC_081356.1:136876154-137001520 GCF_030684315.1 Stegostoma tigrinum
ACCGATACTACTGCACCTGAAACCATGTACACCCACGCCGGTATAACCGCTCGTGAAATCATGTCCTCCCACACCAACATAACTACAATTGAAACCATGTCCTCCCACACCAATATAACCGCTCGTGATATCATGTCCTCCCATACTAAGGCAACTTCATCTGAAACGATGTCGATCCACACCAACACAACTGCTCTTGAAGACATGTCCTCCGACAATAATACAACTGCTCCGACAACCATGTACACGCTTACCAGTATAACAGCTCGTGAAACCATGTCCTCACACAATCATGCAACTGCACCTGAAACTATGCCCTCTCACACCAACACAACTGTTCCTGAAACCATGTCCACCCACACCAACACAACTGCTTCTGAAACCATGTACTCCCACACCAATACAACAGCTCGTGATACCATGTCCACACACACCAATACAACTACAATTGAAACCATGTCTTCCCACACCAACACAATTGTTCCTGAGACCATCTTCACCCACACCAACACAACAGTTCCTGATGCCATGTCCACCCACGCCAACACAGCTGCTCCTGAAACCATGTCCTCCCACACGAATGCAACTGTACCTGAAACCATGTCTTCCCAGATCGATATAACAGCTCGTGAAATCATGTCCTCCCACAACAACACAACTGCAGCTGCAACGATGTCCTCCCACACTAATGCAACGTCACCTGAAACTATGTCCATCCACACCAACGTAACTGCTCGTGAAATCATGTCCTCCCACACCAATACGACACCACCTGAAACCATGTCCCCCCACACCAAAATAACAGTTCGTCAAATCATGTCCACTCACACTAATGCAACTGCATCTGAAATGATGTCCACAAACACCAACACAAGTGTTCCTGAGACCATCTTCACCCACACCAACACAAGTGTTCCTGAGACCATCTTCACCCACACCAACACAAGTATTCCTGAGACCATCTTCACCCACACCAACACAACAGTTCCTGAAACCATGTCCACCCACACCAACACAACTACAATTGAAACCATGTCCTCCCACACCAACACAACTACAATTGAAACCATGTCCTCACACACCAATATAATCGCTCGTGAAATCATGTCCTCCCACACTAAGGCAACTTCATCTGAAACATTGTCCTCCCACACCAACACAACTGCTCCTGAAACATTGTCCTCCCACATCGATATAACAGCTCGTCAAATCATGTCCTCCCACAACAACACAACTGCAGCTGAAACGATGTCCTCCCACACTAATGCAACTTCACCTGAAACTATGTCCATCCACACCAATGTAACTGCTCGTGAAATCATGTCCTCCCACACCAATACGACACCACCTGAAACCATGTCCCCCCACACCAAAATAACAGTTCGTCAAACCATGTCCACTCACACGAATGCAACTGCATCTGAAACCATGTCCACAAACACTAACACAAGTGTTCCTGAGACCATCTTCACCCACACCAACACAACAGTTCCTGAGACCATCTTCACCCACACCAACACAAGTGTTCCTGAGACCATCTTCACCCACACCAACACAAGTGTTCCTGAGACCATCTTCACCCACACCAACACAACAGTTCCTGATGCCATGTCCACTCACGCCAACACAACTGCTCCTGAGACCATGTCCTCCCACACTAATGCAACTGTACCTGAAGCCATGTCCTCCAACACCAATGTAACAACTCGTGAAATCTTGCCCACCCAGGCAAACTCGACTGCTCCTGAAACCATGCCCTCCCACACCAACACAACTGCTCCTGAAGCCATGTCCACCGACAATAATACAACTGCTCCTGAAGCCATGTCCACCCACACCAGTATAACAGATCGTGAAACCATGTCCTCCCACAGCAACACAACTGCTCCTGAAACCATGTCCTCCCACACCAACACAACTGCTTCTGAAACAATGTCCTCCCACAGCAACACAACTGCTTCTGAAACCATGTCCTCCCACACCAACACAACTGCTTCTGAAACCATGTCCTCCCACAGCAACACAACTGCTTCTGAAACCATGTCCTCCCACAGCAACACAACTTCTTCTGAAACCATGTCCTCCCACACCAACACAACTGCTCCTGAAAACATGTCCCCCCACACCAAAATTACAGCTCGTGAAATCATATCCTCCCACAACAACACAACTGCAGCTGAAACGATGTCCTCCGACACTAACACAACTTCACCTGAAACTATGTCCATCCACACCAACGTAACTGCTCGTGAAATCATGTCCTCCCACACCAATACGACACCACCTGAAACCATGTACGCCCACGCCAAAATAACAGTTCGTCAAATCATGTCCACTCACACTAATGCAACTGCATCTGAAACCATGTCCACAAACACTGACACAAGTGTTCCTGAGACCATCTTCACCCACACCAACACAAGTGTTCCTGAGACCATCTTCGCCCACACCAACACAAGTGTTCCTGAGACCATCTTCACCCACACCAACACAACTGGGCCTGAAACCATGTACTCCCAAACCAACACAAGTGTTCCTGAGACCATCTTCACCCACACCAACACAACAGTTCCGGAAGCAATATCCACCCACGCCAACACAACTGCTCCTGAGACCATGTCCTCCCACAGTAATGCAACTGTACCTGAAACCATGTCCTCCAACACCAATGTAACAACTCGTGAAATCATGCCCACTCAGGCAAACTCAACTGCTCCTGAAGCCATGCCGTCCCACACGAACACAACTGCTCCTGAAGCCATGTCCACCAACAAAAATAAAACTGCTCCTGAAACCATGCCGTCCCACAGCAATACAACTGCTCCTGAAGACATGTCCTCCGACAATAATACAACTGCTCCGACAACCATGTACACGCTTACCAGTATAACAGCTCGTGAAACCATGTCCTCCCACACCAACACAACTGTTCCTGAAACCATGTCCTCCCACACCAACACAACTGCTCCTGAAACCATGTCCTCCCAGATCGATATAACAGCTCGTGAAATCATATCCTCCTGCAACAACACAACTGCAGCTGAAACAACGTCCTCCCACACCAACACAACTGCTTCTGAAACCATGTCTTCCCACAGCAACACAACTGCTCCTGAAACCATGCCCTCCCACACCAACACAACTGCTCCTGAAACCATGTCCTCCCACACCAACACAACTGCTCCTGAAGCCATGTCCACCGACAATAATACAACTGCTCCTGAAGCCATGTCCACCCACACCAGTATAACAGATTGTGAAACCATGTCCTCCCACAGCAACACAACTGCTCCTGAAAACATGTCCTCCCACGCCAACACAACTGCTTCTGAAACCATGTCCTCCCACAGCAACACAACTGCTTCTGAAACCATGTCCTCCCACACCAACACAACTGCTTCTGAAACCATGTCCTCCCACACCAACACAACTGCTTCTGATACCATTTCCTCCCACAGCAACACAACTTCTTCTGAAACCATGTCCTCCCACACCAACACAACTGCTCCTGAAAACATGTCCCCCCACACCAAAATAACAGCTCGTGAAATCATATCCTCCCACAACAACACAACTGCAGCTGAAACGATGTCCTCCGACACTAACGCAACTTCACCTGAAACTATGTCCTTCCACACCAACGTAACTGCTCGTGAAATTATGTCCTCCCACACCAATACGACACCACCTGAAACCATGTCCCCCCACACCAAAATAATAGTTCGTCAAATCATGTCCACTCACACTAATGCAACTGCATCTGAAACCATGTCCACAAACACTAACACAAGTGTTCCTGAGACCATCTTCACCCACACCAACACAACAGTTCCTGAGACCATCTTCACCCACAACAACACAACAGGTCCTGAAACCATGTCCTCCCAAACCAACACAAGTGTTCCTGAGACCATCTTCACCCACACCAACACAACAGTTCCTGAAGCAATGTCCACCCACGCCAACACAACTGCTCCTGAGACCATGTCCTCCCACAGTAATGCAACTGTACCTGAAACCATGTCCTCCAACACCAATGTAACAACTCGTGAAATCATGCCCACTCAGGCAAACTCAACTGCTCCTGAAGCCATGCCGTCCCACACGAACACAACTTTTCCTGAAGCCATGTCCACCAACAAAAATAAAACTGCTCCTGAAACCATGCCGTCCCACAGCAATACAACTGCTCCTGAAGACATGTCCTCCGACAATAATACAACTGCTCCGACAACCATGTACACGCTTACCAGTATAACAGCTCGTGAAACCATGTCCTCCCACACCAACACAACTGTTCCTGAAACCATGTCCTCCCACACCAACACAACTGCTCCTGAAACCATGTCCTCCCAGATCGATATAACAGCTCGTGAAATCATATCCTCCTGCAACAACACAACTGCAGCTGAAACAACGTCCTCCCACACCAACACAACTGCTTCTGAAACCATGTCCTCCCACAGCAACACAACTGCTCCTGAAACCATGTCCTCCCACACCAACACAACTGCTTCTGAAACCATGTCCTCCCACAGCAACACAACTGCTCCTGAAACCATGTCCTCCCACACCAACACAACTGCTTCTGAAACCATGTCCTCCCACAGCAACACAACTGCTCCTGAAACCATGTCCTCCCACACCAACACAACTGCTTCTGAAACCATGTCCTCCCACAGCAACACAACTGCTTCTGAAACCATGGCCTCCCACAGCAACACAACTGCTTCTGATACCATGTCCTCCCACAGCAACACAACTGCTTCTGAAACCATGTCCTCCCACACCAACACAACTGCTTCTGAAACCATGTCCTCCCACACCAACACAACTGCTCCTGAAACCATGTCCTCCCAGATCGATATAACAGCTCGTGAAATCATATCCTCCTGCAACAACACAACTGCAGCTGAAACAACGTCCTCCCACACCAACACAACTGCTTCTGAAACCATGTCTTCCCACAGCAACACAACTGCTCCTGAAACCATGCCCTCCCACACCAACACAACTGCTCCTGAAACCATGTCCTCCCACACCAACACAACTGCTCCTGAAGCCATGTCCACCGACAATAATACAACTGCTCCTGAAGCCATGTCCACCCACACCAGTATAACAGATTGTGAAACCATGTCCTCCCACAGCAACACAACTGCTCCTGAAAACATGTCCTCCCACGCCAACACAACTGCTTCTGAAACCATGTCCTCCCACAGCAACACAACTGCTTCTGAAACCATGTCCTCCCACACCAACACAACTGCTTCTGAAACCATGTCCTCCCACACCAACACAACTGCTTCTGATACCATTTCCTCCCACAGCAACACAACTTCTTCTGAAACCATGTCCTCCCACACCAACACAACTGCTCCTGAAAACATGTCCCCCCACACCAAAATAACAGCTCGTGAAATCATATCCTCCCACAACAACACAACTGCAGCTGAAACGATGTCCTCCGACACTAACGCAACTTCACCTGAAACTATGTCCTTCCACACCAACGTAACTGCTCGTGAAATTATGTCCTCCCACACCAATACGACACCACCTGAAACCATGTCCCCCCACACCAAAATAATAGTTCGTCAAATCATGTCCACTCACACTAATGCAACTGCATCTGAAACCATGTCCACAAACACTAACACAAGTGTTCCTGAGACCATCTTCACCCACACCAACACAACAGTTCCTGAGACCATCTTCACCCACAACAACACAACAGGTCCTGAAACCATGTCCTCCCAAACCAACACAAGTGTTCCTGAGACCATCTTCACCCACACCAACACAACAGTTCCTGAAGCAATGTCCACCCACGCCAACACAACTGCTCCTGAGACCATGTCCTCCCACAGTAATGCAACTGTACCTGAAACCATGTCCTCCAACACCAATGTAACAACTCGTGAAATCATGCCCACTCAGGCAAACTCAACTGCTCCTGAAGCCATGCCGTCCCACACGAACACAACTGCTCCTGAAGCCATGTCCACCAACAAAAATAAAACTGCTCCTGAAACCATGCCGTCCCACAGCAATACAACTGCTCCTGAAGACATGTCCTCCGACAATAATACAACTGCTCCGACAACCATGTACACGCTTACCAGTATAACAGCTCGTGAAACCATGTCCTCCCACACCAACACAACTGTTCCTGAAACCATGTCCTCCCACACCAACACAACTGCTCCTGAAACCATGTCCTCCCAGATCGATATAACAGCTCGTGAAATCATATCCTCCTGCAACAACACAACTGCAGCTGAAACAACGTCCTCCCACACCAACACAACTGCTTCTGAAACCATGTCCTCCCACAGCAACACAACTGCTCCTGAAACCATGTCCTCCCACACCAACACAACTGCTTCTGAAACCATGTCCTCCCACAGCAACACAACTGCTTCTGAAACCATGGCCTCCCACAGCAACACAACTGCTTCTGATACCATGTCCTCCCACAGCAACACAACTGCTTCTGAAACCATGTCCTCCCACACCAACACAACTGCTTCTGAAACCATGTCCTCCCACAGCAACACAACTGCTTCTGAAACCATGTCCTCCCAGATCGATATAACAGCTCATGAAATCGTGTCCTCCCGCGCCAATACTACTGCACCTGAAACCATGGCTGCTCACACCAATACAACTGCTCGTGAAACTATGTCCTCCCACACCAACACAACTGCTTCTGAAACCATGTCCTCCCACACTAATGCAACTTCACCTGAATCTATGTCCATCCACACCAATGTAACTGCTCGTGAAATCATATCCTCCCACAACAACACAACTGCAGCTGAAACGATGTCCTCCGACACTAACACAACTTCACCTGAAACTATGTCCATCCACACCAACGTAACTGCTCGTGAAATTATGTCCTCCCACACCAATACGACACCACCTGAAACCATGTACGCCCACACCAAAATAACAGTTCGTCAAATCATGTCCACTCACACTAATGCAACTGCATCTGAAACCATGTCCACAAACACTAACACAAGTGTTCCTGAGACCATCTTCACCCACACCAACACAAGTGTTCCTGAAACCATCTTCACCCACACTAACACAAGTGTTCCTGAGACCATCTTCACCCAAACCAACACAAGTGTTCCTGAGAACATCTTCACCCACACCAACACAACAGTTCCTGATGCCATGTCCACTGACGCCAACACAACTGCTCCTGAGACCATGTCCTCCCACACTAATGCAGCTGTACCTGAAGCCATGTCCTCCAACACCAATGTAACAACTCGTGAAATCTTGCCCACCCAGGCAATCTCGACTGCTCCTGAAACCATGCCCTCCCACACCAACACAACTGCTCCTGAAGCCATGTCCACCGACAATAATACAACTGCTCCTGAAGCCATGTCCACCAACAAAAATAAAACTGCTCCTGAAACCATGCCGTCCCACAGCAATACAACTGCTCCTGAAGACATGTCCTCCGACAATAATACAACTGCTCCGACAACCATGTACACGCTTACCAGTATAACAGCTCGTGAAACCATGTCCTCCCACACCAACACAACTGTTCCTGAAACCATGTCCTCCCACACCAACACAACTGCTCCTGAAACCATGTCCTCCCAGATCGATATAACAGCTCATGAAATCGTGTCCTCCCGCGCCAATACTACTGCACCTGAAACCATGGCTGCTCACACCAATACAACTGCTCGTGAAACTATGTCCTCCCACACCAACACAACTGCTTCTGAAACCATGTCCTCCCACACTAATGCAACTTCACCTGAAACTATGTCCATCCACACCAATGTAACTGCTCGTGAAATCATATCCTCCCACAACAACACAACTGCAGCTGAAACGATGTCCTCCGACACTAACACAACTTCACCTGAAACTATGTCCATCCACACCAACGTAACTGCTCGTGAAATTATGTCCTCCCACACCAATACGACACCACCTGAAACCATGTCCCCCCACACCAAAATAACAGTTCGTCAAACCATGTCCACTCACACTAATGCAACTGCATCTGAAACCATGTCCACAAACACTAACACAAGTGTTCCTGAGACCATCTTCACCCACACCAACACAACAGTTCCTGAGACCATCTTCACCCACACCAACACAAGTGTTTCTGAGACCATCTTCACCCACACCAACACAAGTGTTCCTGAGACCATCTTCACCCAAACCAACACAAGTGTTCCTGAGACCATCTTCACCCACACCAACACAACAGTTCCTGATGCCATGTCCACTCACGCCAACACAACTGCTCCTGAGACCATGTCCTCCCACACTAATGCAACTGTACCTGAAGCCATGTCCTCCAACACCAATGTAACAACTCGTGAAATCTTGCCCACCCAGGCAAACTCGACTGCTCCTGAAACCATGCCCTCCCACACCAACACAACTGCTCCTGAAGCCATGTCCACCCACACCAGTATAACAGATCGTGAAACCATGTCCTCCCACAGCAACACAACTGCTGCTGAAACCATGTCCTCCCACACCAACACAACTGCTTCTGAAACGATGTCCTCCCACACTAATGCAACTTCACCTGAAACTATGTCCATCCACACCAATGTAACTGCTCGTGAAATCATATCCTCCCACAACAACACAACGGCAGCTGAAACGATGTCCTCCGACACTAACACAACTTCACCTGAAACTATGTCCATCCACACCAACGTAACTGCTCGTGAAATTATGTCCTCCCACACCAATACGACACCACCTGAAACCATGTACGCCCACACCAAAATAACAGTTCGTCAAATCATGTCCACTCACACTAATGCAACTGCATCTGAAACCATGTCCACAAACACTAACACAAGTGTTCCTGAGACCATCTTCACCCACACCAACACAAGTGTTCCTGAGACCATCTTCACCCACACTAACACAAGTGTTCCTGAGACCATCTTCACCCAAACCAACACAAGTGTTCCTGAGACCATCTTCACCCACACCAACACAACAGTTCCTGATGCCATGTCCACTCACGCCAACACAACTGCTCCTGAGACCATGTCCTCCCACACTAATGCAGCTGTACCTGAAGCCATGTCCTCCAACACCAATGTAACAACTCATGAAATCTTGCACACCCAGGCAATCTCGACTGCTCCTGAAACCATGCCCTCCCACACGAACACAACTGCTCCTGAAGCCATGTCCACCGACAATAATACAACTGCTCCTGAAGCCATGTCCACCAACAAAAATAAAACTGCTCCTGAAACCATGCCGTCCCACAGCAATACAACTGCTCCTGAAGACATGTCCTCCGACAATAATACAACTGCTCCGACAACCATGTACACGCTTACCAGTATAACAGCTCGTGAAACCATGTCCTCCCACACCAACACAACTGTTCCTGAAACCATGTCCTCCCACACCAACACAACTGCTCCTGAAACCATGTCCTCCCAGATCGATATAACAGCTCGTGAAATCATATCCTCCCACACCAACACAACTGCTTCTGAAACCATGTCCTCCCACACCAACACAACTGCTTCTGAAACGATGTCCTCCGACACTAACACAACTTCACCTGAAACTATGTCCATCCACACCAACGTAACTGCTCGTGAAATTATGTCCTCCCACACCAATACGACACCACCTGAAACCATGTCCCCCCACACCAAAATAACAGTTCGTCAAATCATGTCCACTCACACTAATGCAATTGCATCTGAAACCATGTCCACAAACACTAACACAAGTGTTCCTGAGACCATCTTCACCCACACCAACACAAGTGTTTCTGAGACCATCTTCACCCACACCAACACAAGTGTTCCTGAGACCATCTTCACCCACACCAACACAAGTGTTTCTGAGACCATCTTCACCCACACCAACACAAGTGTTCCTGAGACCATCTTCACCCACAATAACACAAGTGTTCCTGAGACCATCTTCACCCAAACCAACACAAGTGTTCCTGAGACCATCTTCACCCACACCAACACAACAGTTCCTGATGCCATGTCCACTCACGCCAACACAACTGCTCCTGAGACCATGTCCTCCCACACTAATGGAACTGTACCTGAAGCCATGTCCTCCAACACCAATGTAACAACTCGTGAAATCTTGCCCACCCAGGCAAACTCGACTGCTCCTGAAACCATGCCCTCCCACACCAACACAACTGCTCCTGAAGCCATGTCCACCCACACCAGTATAACAGATCGTGAAACCATGTCCTCCCACAGCAACACAACTGCTGCTGAAACCATGTCCTCCCACACCAACACAACTGCTTCTGAAACAATGTCGTCCCACAGCAACACAACTGCTCCTGAAACCATGTCCTCCCAGATCGATATAACAGCTCATGAAATCGTGTCCTCCCGCACCAATACTACTGCACCTGAAACCATGGCTGCTCACACCAATACAACTGCTCGTGAAACTATGTCCTCCCACACCAACACAACTGCTTCTGAAACCATGTCCTCCCACACCAACACAACTGCTTCTGAAACGATGTCCTCCCACACTAACACAACTTCACCTGAAACTATGTCCATCCACACCAACGTAACTGCTCGTGAAATTATGTCCTCCCACACCAATACGACACCACCTGAAACCATGTACGCCCACGCCAAAATAACAGTTCGTCAAATCATGTCCACTCACACTAATGCAACTGCATCTGAAACCATGTCCACAAACACTAACACAAGTGTTCCTGAGACCATCTTCACCCACACCAACACAAGTGTTCCTGAGACCATCTTCACCCACACCAACACAAGTGTTTCTGAGACCATCTTCACCCACACCAACACAAGTGTTCCTGAGACCATCTTCACCCACACTCACACAAGTGTTCCTGAGACCATCTTCACCCAAACCAATACAAGTGTTCCTGAGACCAACTTCACCCACACCAACACAACAGTTCCTGATGCCATGTCCACTCACGCCAACACAACTGCTCCTGAGACCATGTCCTCCCACACTAATGCAACTGTACCTGAAGCCATGTCCTCCAACACCAATGTAACAACTCGTGAAATCTTGCCCACCCAGGCAAACTCGACTGCTCCTGAAACCATGCCCTCCCACACCAACACAACTGCTCCTGAAGCCATGGCCACCCACACCAGTATAACAGATCGTGAAACCATGTCCTCCCACAGCAACACAACTGCTCCTGAAACCATGTCCTCCCACACCAACACAACTGCTTCTGAAACAATGTCCTCCCACAGCAACACAACTGCTTCTGAAACCATGTCCTCCCACACCAACACAACTGCTTCTGAAACCATGTCCTCCCACAACAACACAACTGCTTCTGAAACCATGTCCTCCCACAGCAACACAACTTCTTCTGAAACCATGTCCTCCCACACCAACACAACTGCTCCTGAAAACATGTCCCCCCACACCAAAATTACAGCTCGTGAAATCATATCCTCCCACAACAACACAACTGCAGCTGAAACGATGTCCTCCGACACTAACACAACTTCACCTGAAACTATGTCCATCCACACCAACGTAACTGCTCGTGAAATCATGTCCTCCCACACCAATACGACACCACCTGAAACCATGTACGCCCACGCCAAAATAACAGTTCGTCAAATCATGTCCACTCACACTAATGCAACTGCATCTGAAACCATGTCCACAAACACTTACACAAGTGTTCCTGAGACCATCTTCACCCACACCAACACAAGTGTTCCTGAGACCATCTTCGCCCACACCAACACAAGTGTTCCTGAGACCATCTTCACCCACACCAACACCACAGTTCCTGAGACCATCTTCACCCACAACAACACAACAGGTCCTGAAACCATGTCCTCCCAAACCAACACAAGTGTTCCTGAGACCATCTTCACCCACACCAACACAACAGTTCCTGAAGCAATATCCACCCACACGAACACAACTGCTCCTGAAGCCATGTCCACCAACAAAAATAAAACTGCTCCTGAAACCATGCCGTCCCACAGCAATACAACTGCTCCTGAAGACATGTCCTCCGACAATAATACAACTGCTCCGACAACCATGTACACGCTTACCAGTATAACACCTCGTGAAACCATGTCCTCCCACACCAACACAACTGTTCCTGAAACCATGTCCTCCCACACCAACACAACTGCTCCTGAAACCATGTCCTCCCAGATCGATATAACAGCTCATGAAATCGTGTCCTCCCGCACCAATACTACTGCACCTGAAACCATGGCTGCTCACACCAATACAACTGCTCGTGAAACCATGTCCTCCCACACCAACACAACTGCTCCTGAAGCCATGTCCACCGACAATAATACAACTGCTCCTGAAGCCATGTCCACCCACACCAGTATAACAGATCGTGAAACCATGTCCTCCCACAGCAACACAACTGCTTCTGAAACCATGTCCTCCCACAGCAACACAACTTCTTCTGAAACCATGTCCTCCCACACCAACACAACTGCTCCTGAAAACATGTCCCCCCACACCAAAATTACAGCTCGTGAAATCATATCCTCCCACAACAACACAACTGCAGCTGAAACGATGTCCTCCGACACTAACACAACTTCACCTGAAACTATGTCCATACACACCAACGTAACTGCTCGTGAAATCATGTCCTCCCACACCAATACGATACCACCTGAAACCATGTCCCCCCACACCAAAATAACAGTTCGTCAAACCATGTCCACTCACACTAATGCAACTGCATCTGAAACCATGTCCACAAACACTAACACAAGTGTTCCTGAGACCATCTTCACCCACACCAACACAACAGTTCCTGAGACCATCTTCACCCACAACAACACAACTGGTCCTGAAACCATGTCCTCCCAAACCAACACAAGTGTTCCAGAGACCATCTTCACCCACACCAAAACAACAGTTCCTGAAGCAATGTACACCCACGCCAACACAACTGCTCCTGAGACCATGTCCTCCCACAGTAATGCAACTGTACCTGAAACCATGTCCTCCAACACCAATGTAACAACTCGTGAAATCATGCCCACTCAGGCAAACTCAACTGCTCCTGAAGCCATGCCGTCCCACACCAACACAACTGCTCCTGAAAACATGTCCCCCCACACCAAAATAACAGCTCGTGAAATCATATCCTCCCACAACAACACAACTGCAGCTGAAATGATGTCCTCCGACACTAACGCAACTTCACCTGAAACTATGTCCATCCACACCAACGTAACTGCTCGTGAAATTATGTCCTCCCACACCAATACGACACCACCTGAAACCATGTCCCCCCACACCAAAATAACAGTTCGTCAAATCATGTCCACTCACACTAATGCAACTGCATCTGAAACCATGTCCACAAACACTAACACAAGTGTTCCTGAGACCATCTTCACCCACACCAACACAACAGTTCCTGAGACCATCTTCACCCACACCAACACAACTGCTTCTGAAACCATGTCCTCCCACAGCAACACAACTGCTCCTGAAACCATGTCCTCCCAGATCGATATAACAGCTCATGAAATCGTGTCCTCCCGCACCAATACTACTGCACCTGAAACCATGGCTGCTCACACCAATACAACTGCTCGTGAAACTATGTCCTCCCACACCAACACAACTGCTTCTGAAACCATGTCCTCCCACACCAACACAACTGCTTCTGAAACGATGTCCTCCCACACTAATGCAACTTCACCTGAAACTATGTCCATCCACACCAATGTAACTGCTCGTGAAATCATGTCCTCCCACAACAATACGACACCACCTGAAACCATGTCCCCCCACACCAAAATAACAGTTCGTCAAACCATGTCCACTCACACGAATGCAACTGCATCTGAAACCATGTCCACAAACACTAACACAAGTGTTCCTGAGACCATCTTCACCCACACCAACACAAGTGTTCCTGACACAATCGTCACCCACACCAACACAACAGTTCCTGATGCCATGTCCACACACGCCAACACAACTGCTTCTGAAACCATGTCCTCCCACACCAACACAAGTGTTCCCGAGACCATCTTCACCCACACCAACACAACAGTTCCTGATGCCATGTCCACTCACGCCAACACAACTGCTCCAGAGACCATGTCCTCGCACACTAATGCAACTGTACCTGAAGCCATGTCGTCCAACACCAATGTAACAACTCTTGAAATCTTGCCCACCCAGGCAAACTCAACTGCTCCTGAAACCATGCCCTCCCACAGCAACACAACTGCTCCTGAAACCATGTCCTCCCAGATCGATATAACAGCTCATGAAATCATGTCCTCCCGCACCGATACTACTGCACCTGAAACCATGTCCTCCCAGATCGATATAACCGCTCGTGAAATCATGTCCTCCCACACCAACATAGCTACAATTGAAACCATGTCCTCCCACACCAATATAACCGCTCGTGATATCATGTCCTCCCATACTAAGGCAACTTCATCTGAAATGATGTTGATCCAAACCAACACAACTGCTCCTGAAGACATGTCCTCCGACAATAATACAACTGCTCCGACAACCATGTACACGCTTACCAGTATAACAGCTCGTGAGAGCATGTCCTCACACAATCATGCAGCTGCACCTGAAACTATGCCCTTCCACACCAACACAACTGCTCCCGAAACATTGTCCTCCCACACCAACACAACTGTTCCTGAAACAATGTCCTCCCACAGCAACACAACTGCTCCTGAAACCATGTACTCCCACTCCAACACAACTGATCCTGAAACTATGCCCTCCCACAGCAACACAACTGCTTCTGAAACCATGTCCTCCCACACCAACACAACAGTTCCTGATGCCATGTCCACTCACGCCAACACAACTGCTCCTGAGACCATGTCCTCCCACACTGATGCAACTGTACCTGAAGCCATGTCCTCCAACACCAATGTAACAACTCGTGAAATCATGCCCACCCCGGCAAATTCAACTGCTCCTGAAACCTGGCCCTCCCAGAACGATATAACAGCTCATGAAATCATGTCCTCCCGCACCGATACTACTGCACCTGAAACCATGTCCTCCCACACCAATACAACAGCTCGTGATACCATGTCCTCCCACAGCAACACAACTACAATTGAAACCATGTCCTCCCACACCAACACAACTGCTCCTGAAAACATGACCCCCCACACCAAAATAACAGCTCGTGAAACCATGTCCTCCCACAACAACACAACTGCAGCTGAAACGATGTCCTCCCACACTAACGCAACTTCACCTGAAACTATGTCCATCCACACCAACGTAACAGCTCGTGAAATCATGTCTTCCCTCACCAATACGACACCACCTGAAACCATGTCCCCCCACACCAAAATAACAGTTCGTCAAACCATGTCCACTCACACTAATGCAACTGCATCTGAAACCATGTCCACAAACACTAACACAAGTGTTCCTGAGACCATCTTCACCCACACCAACACAAGTGTTCCTGAGACCATCTTCACCCACACCAACACCACAGTTCCTGATGCCATGTCCACTCACACCAACACAACTGCTTCTGAAACCATGCCCACACACACCATCACAACTGGTCCTGAAACATTGTCCTCCCACACCAACACAAGTGTTCCTGAGACCATCTTCACCCACACCAACACAAGTGTTCCTGAGACCATCTTCAACCACACCAACACAAGTGTTCCTGAGACCATCTTCACCCACACCAACACAACAGTTCCTGATGCCATGTCCACTCACGCCTACACAACTGTTCCTGAGACCATGTCCTCCCACACTAATGCAACTTTACCTGAAGCCATGTCCTCCAACACCAATGTAAGAACTCGTGAAATCATGCCCACCCAGGCAAACTCAACTGCTCCTGAAACCATGTCCTCCCACACCAATACAACTGCTCCTGAAACCATGTCCTCCCACACCAATACAACTGCTCCTGAAGCCATGCCCTCCCACAGCAACACAACTGCTCCTGAAGCCATGTCCACCGACAATAATACAACTGCTCCTGAAACCATGTCCACCCACACTGGTATAACAGATCGTGAAACCATGTCCTCCCACAGCAACATAACTACAATTGAAACCATGTCCTCACACACCAATATAACCGCTCGTGATATCATGTCCTCCCATACTAAGGCAACTTCATCTGAAACCACGACTACTCACACCAACACAACTGCTCATAAAAGCATGTCTCACATCACCAACACAACTGCCCTTAAGACTTCAAGCACCCTTTCAAACCCAACACCCAATGAAACTACTATCACCAACATCAGTACAACTACTGCTGAAATTCGGGGCACTCTTACCAATTCAACTCTACCAGATCCCAGCTCTATCCACACAAATATACCAGTCCCTGAGACCATCACTGGTGGCTCAAACAGAACCAGTTCTGAAACTATTAACAAGACAAATCCAGCCACTCTAGGAACTACAGTCATTGATTCTGCTGCTGATGCCCTCGAAGATTACACTGATATATCTTCTGCTGAGACTAACAATAGCAAAACACTAACAACTTCTCTAGGAACATTTGTTAATGAAGCCAATATGAACTCTGAAGTGATGTTGGTCAATAACAAGGAATCAGTCATTCTTGCCAAAAAACAGACCAATAGTAGTCTCCCGAAATCAGGATATCCTGGGAAGACAGCAGACATTACTGCTCCTGAAACAATGTTCAGCCTCAGCAATACAACTGCTTTTGGCCATATAAGAAGTAATATCAATGTGAGTACTTCTGTAACCATGAGCAATAACACCCATTCAAATATTCTTCAAACAAGAGGCACACATTTCAATATATCCAGTTCCAAATTAACAGATAATGATTTGGCTTCAAGCATCTCTGGAACTAGTGGCATATATAATGATACAGCTGCTCATCAACATAACAGCATTTATTCTAATGGACTCCCTGCTGGAACTATGAACAATAACACTGGCAGAATGATTCATGGAACTAGGACCATCCAGACTAACGGAATTACAGATAACGACAATGACTCAAACATTCTTGAAACTGAAATCATTGACCCTGATTCTACAATTCCAGGAACTCTAAGTATTGATACTCATAAGTCCACTCCTGAAACTATGGCTACTGCGATAAGTACCAATACTAAGAAGACCATGCCTGCCAGAACTCATAGAACCACAGATGAGTTAAAGAATATTATCAACTGTATATTCAAACCTGACACAATGAGCACCCAGACAAATGCTGTCACCCTAGAAAATTGGGGCACCAAAACCAATATAGCAGCTAAGGAAATTATGGATGCCAAAAGCAATTTAACCGCCAATTACACTTTGCACACCATTACTAATACAAGCACTCCTGATACTATGATCCCACACGTCAATGCAGCTGCGCCTGGAACTATGGTCACCAATGTCAATGCATCTGTTCCTGAAGATATGGTCATCCAGACCAATGCAATCACACCTGAAACTATCAAAGCCCAGACCACTGCAACCACTCCTGAAGCTATAGTTCTCTGTACAAATGTAACCACTCTGGCAACTACAGTCAATAATACTAATGAAATAACTCAAATTGTGATGGTCAATAACACAGATGCACACAGTCTCGAAATTAAAGCGACCAACACAAATATAACCGTACCTGAAAATACTGACAAGGTGACCAATATAGCCAGTCTTCAGACTATAGTTAGCAACATCAGTATCGGTGCTCCTGAGACTATGACAACCCACATAAATAGGAACACTTCTGAAATTATGGCTACATTCATAAATACAACTGCCATTGAAACCATGGCCAACGACACAAAGACAATGATTCCTGATGCTGTAGAGAAGAATGTCAACACGACTATTACTGAGATGATGGGCAACAGCACCAATATAACATCTTCTGAAACCCAGAACAATAATACTCATCGAGCTGCTGCTGGAAATGCAGGCGTTGGTAACAACATATTGGTTGGGATTCCTGAGAGCTTTTACAGAGCTATTAACACAAGCACAACTATCCTTGAACCCATCGTCAATGATACCAATATAACCATTCTTGACAACAAGGGTATAAACTGTAATGACTGCACTCTCGAACCTGGAGCCACAGACTCCAATACACTCATACTTAAAACTGAGACAGACACTGACACTAAGGCAGCCATTTCTAAGACTGTGGGAAATGATAACAAGTCAACCAACCCAAAAGACTGGAAAGCTGACAATATGACTGCTGAAACCCAGGATCTCAGCACCTATACTACCTTTACAAGAACAATGGATAATGACACCAATCCACTTCAAACCTACACCAGTGCAACCATTCCTGAGATTCAACTGACCAACAAGGAGACAACTGCTCTTGATGTGGTAGGCACATGCACCAGTGCAACGACTGCTAAGACCTTAGGCACCAAGACCAATCCTAACAATACAATCAGTCTCAAGACATTGGGGGATGACATCAACAAAATTACAAATGAGTTTATGTTCAATGTCAACAATAAGACTGCATCTATAATTACAGGCAATGCCATAGATTCAGTCCCTCCAGAGTCTATGGATAAAGATGGTAATACAAGCATTTCTTATCCTGTGATTATCAACGCTAATGTAACTGTTCCTGAAACTAGGAGTAATGGCCCTGGTTTAATTTCCCTTGAGACTGTGGGCAACACTACCAATACAACCATTCCAGAAACTCTTGATATTGACATGGATTTAAACACTCACGTACCTGGAGTCACCAACATCACGATGCTCGCTCCTGAAAGCGCAAGTGTCAATACCAATGCAACTCCAAAAGATCCAAGCATTAAGTTAAACACAAGTATGCTTGGAATGGCTAACACTATCAATAAGCCTCTTTCAATTACTGTAATTCCCTCAAGCAATTCATCCATTTCAAGATTTGCTCCTTGGACTATAGTTGAAAGAAAACGAGTGGTTTCAAACATGAGAATATCTTCTGAGGGTCCAAATTCATCCAATGAATTGGCTAGAGATGTAAGTTTGTGCTGGTTGCACTTTGTGATTGTCATTATCATGTTTTATTTACTTCATAGTCGTACTCTTTCAAAATACTGCAATGTGAGGCTTAGTTAATGTAAATCAAAATAGTATTTGCATTACAGACTAAGTTACTAAGGATATGGAAAGCAAAAATGAGACTGAGGAGGACTTAAGTATGGCCCTGAATAAGATCAAATTTAGGAATGTAATATGCATGTAAAAGTGTTAAAAACCATGAAGGGTCTATAAAAGTAGATATAGAAACATTCAATCAAAACCCACTTGGGAAAATGCACCAATACCACTATTCCTATGATAATTACAAGAATTAAATATTTAATCAAATTACTCAAAGTCTGCGATTCATCTGCCTGATAAGCTCAGGTTAATAGAAAACACTGACCAGGTTTCTGTACAGAAGGAGAAATTACTATTTATTACAAATAATTCTGTTTTAAGCACAGAGAAACAAATGAAACTTATCAATTTATGACTGCTTAACTTTTACTTGACATCTTCTTAAACCCTGACATACAGGTGCAGACAGATAAATATTGACAGAGCACAATTCAAAAGCATCTGTCCACATAATTCTGAGATGGTATAGAGTCATACAGCATAGAAACAGAATCAGAAATCACACAACGCCAGGTTATAGTCCAACATGTTTATTTGAAAGCACAAGCTTTCAGAGCATGGTTCCTTCATCAGGTGAAGTGAGAGAGTTACACACAAACACAGAGTTTATAGGCAGAGAGAGCAAGGGCAGAGAGATCAAAGATCATCCAACTGGTGTGAGTGGAGTGTCAAATAATAAGTCTCTGCAGGTGAACAAAAGTATCAGATAATGTGGATACAAGTGTCAACATCTGAGTAGTAAGTGAAGGGGATGACCTTTAATCTGATTAAATGAGGCAAAGATAGTTACAAGAAAATTAAAAATAAGGTGGTGCTGGAAACAAACCAAATGACTGGAATAACATGATAGATAAAAGAGTTCCATGCCGAGGGTCTAACAAAAGTAATAAGTAATCCAAAACTGTACAAACTAATTAAGGTAGAGAGATCAAAACAGGACAATAAGGAAGATTTTACAGATACAGGACAGTGTGGTAGGATCACATGTAGTGCGACATGAACACTAGGTCACAGTTGAGGCTGCCTTCGTGGTACACAACACGGCTGTCAGTTTGTGCTCAGTGATTCTGGGTTGTGATGTATCTCGAAGGCTGCTTTGAAGGATACTTACCCAAAGATACAAAGCTGGATGTCCTTGACCAATGAAGTGTTCCCCCAATGGGAGGGAACATCCCTGTCTGGTGATTATTGCCCAGTGTCCAATCATCTGCTGTTTTAGCATTGGCATGGCTTTGCCAATATACCATGCCTTAGGGTATCCTTGCCAACAATATATGAGATAGACAACATTGGCTGAATTACGTGAGGATCTACCGTGTATATGGTGGTTGGTGCTCCCATGTGTGATGATCCTATCTATGTCAATGATATGACATGTCTTGCAGAAGTTGCCTTAACAGGGTTGTGTGGTGTTGCGGTCAATGTCCTGAAGTTTGCTGGTTAGTTTGCTGTGAACGATGGTCTGTTTAATGTTTGGCAGTTGTTTGAAGGTGAGAAGTGGAGGTGTAGGGATGATCTTGGCAAGACGCTGATTGTCATCGATGACATGTGGTCTTCAACATGCCATCGATGATATTGAGCACCTCACCAAGATTGCGAGAGACTTTCCATTCCAGGCAATATCCTGGCGAATGTCCTCTGCACCATCTCCAGTACAGCCACGTCCTTCTGATAGTGTAACAACCAGAACTGCTCAGAATATTCTATCTATGGCTTAAACAATGATTTATAAAGTTGTAACAAGCCTTACCAGCTCCTATATTCCTGTGTGCGCTACCTAACTCACTGATACTTTCAGGGATCTATGGACTCAAACATCAAGTTCCCTTTGTTCCTCAGTACTCCCAGTAGACCTACCATTCATTGTATGCATGCCTCCTTTATTGGGCGTCCCAAATCACTTCATGATGACTGGGATTAAATTCCATCTGCTATTGCTCTGAGCAATTTACCAGTTGATCAGTATCAAACTTTAGCCTGAGACCTTCCTCTTTACTATCAACATCTTCCCCAATGTTCAAGTTATCAGCAAACTTACTATTTATACCTTCTTTATTCACATCCAATTCATAAATGTACACTGCAAGGATCTCTGCACCAACCCCTGTTGTATACCACTGTCACAGGCTTCCAATTACAAAAATAACCTTCCTCCTTTTGCCTCCTGTTTGTAAGTTGATTTTGGATCCAGTTTGACAAGTTGTCCTGGATCTCATGGGGTCTTAACTTTTGGGCCAGCCTGCCAAATTAGAACCTTAAAATGCCGTACTGAAATTCATGCAAACCATGTGAAGAGCACTATCGCCAGCAATATATTTAGCCACCTTTTCAAAAAGTTCAATTAAATTCATCAGACAGGATCTCCCTCCAACAAACATGTGCTCTCATCAACCCCTATCCTTTCAAATGTAACTGCTGCTTGTTATACCTCCTCCTTATTAATCTTAACATGTTCTAGAACCTAACCATCCCAACTGAAAACTCTAGCTCCAATGTCTTTCTGCTCTGTGACAACAGATGAGAAATATTAATTTACAATCTCATCCATGACCTCTGACTCCAGACATAAGTTGGCCCTTTGGTCTCTACTCTTTCCCTGGTCATCCACTTACTCTTAATATACTTATAAAAAGCCTTTGAGTTTTCCTTGACAACACAGTGTGGAGATGGAGGAAGACAGCATGTCAGGCAGCATCAGTGGGGCAGGAAAGGCTTTTCTGAAGAAGAGTCCTGACCTAAAATGTCAACTTTCCTGCTCCTCTGATGCTGCTTGGCCTGCTGTGCTCCTTCAGCTCCACACTGTGTTATCTCTGACTCCAGCTTCTGCAGTTCTTGCTGTTTTTCAGTTTTCCTTAATCTCCTCGTAATTCAACAAAATTCTTTTCTAAGCAACTCTTACACTCCATATTCCCAAACGGCGTCCCCTGTTTATAATGCACTGTACCTGACAAATATTTCTTCCTTTTTCTTTATCAAATGTTTTATATCCCTTAACATCCAGGACTCCCTGGACTTACTTCCCTTGCCCTCCACTCTTAGAGGAACAGGTTGCTCTAAATTCTCATTATTATACTTTTAAAAATCTCCCTCTTCCCATATACAGAGTAACCTGCAAGTAGCTGCTCCCTGTCGGTGTTTCCCGGGTCCTGTTTAATGACACTGAAATTGAACTTGCCCAATTTAGACACTTAATTCTGCAAAATCCTTATCCTTTTCCATTATGACTTTGAAACTTACAGTATTATCCCCAAAATATTTGCTTTTTGACCACTTGACTAGCTTCGCCAGGATTGTCTAGCACTGCCCATCTCTCATCGGACTATCTTCATACTGGCACAAAAAGCTCTGGATGCACCTTTACAAATTCACCCCAGCTAATTCCTTTATATTAAGGCTATTCCAGTTAATACTCGCAAAGTCGAAATCCCCTGCAACTATGACATTATTTCAGTCACACGTCACTGTGAGCCTAGCGGGGAAGACAGTAGACCAACAATGGCAGGAGTTTCTGGGTGTAATTGAGGACACAGTACATCCCAGAGAAAAGAAAGATTATCCGGGGTGGGATTAGACAGCCATGGCTGACAAAGGAAGTCAGGACATATATCAAAGAAAAAGAGGCAGCCTATAAAGTGGTCAAGAGCACTGGGAAATCAGAAGATTGGGAAGGCTGCAAAAACAGACAGAGGATAACAAAGAGAGCAATAAGGAAGGAGAGGATCAAATATGAAGGTAGGCTAGCTAGTAATATTAGAAATGATAGTAAAAGCTTCTTTCAATACATAAGAAACAAACGAGAGGCAAAAGTAGACACTGGGCCGCTCCAAATTGATGCTGGAAGGCTAGTGATGGGAGATAAGGAAATAGCTGAAGAACTTAATAAGTACTTTGCGTCAGTCGTCACAGTGGAAGACATGAGTAGTATGCCAACAATTAGGGAGAGCCAGGGGGCAGAGTTGAGTACGGTAGGCATTACAAAAGAGAAAGTGCTAGAAAAGCTAAAAGGTCTAAAAATTGATAAATCTCCTGGCCCCGATGGGCTACATCCTAGAGTTCTGAGGGAGGTGGCTGAGGAAATAGTGGAGGCTTTGGTTGTGATCTTTCAAAAGTCACTGGAGTCTGGGAACGTCCCAGATGATTGGAAAATTGCTGTTGTAACCCACTTGTTTAAGAAAGGATCAAGGCAAAAGATGGAAAATTATAGGCCGATTAGCCTAACCTCGGTAGTTGGTAAAATTCTAGAATCCATTGTCAAGGATGAGATTTCTAAATTCCTGGAAGTGCAGGGTCAGATTAGAACAAGTCAGCATGGATTTAGTAAGGGGAGGTCGTGCCTGACAAACCTGTTAGAATTCTTTGAAGAGGTAACAAATATGTTAGACCAGGGAAACCCAGTAGATGGTATCTATCTAGACTTCCAAAAGGCCTTTGATACGGTGTCTCACGGGAGGCTGCTGAGCAAGGTGAGGGCCCATGGTATTCGAGGTGAGCTACTGGCTTGGATTGAGGATTGGCTGTCTGACAGAAAGCAGACAGTTGGGATAAAAGCCTCTTTCTCGGAATGGCAACTGGTGACGAGTGGTGTCCCGCAGGGTTCAGTGTTGGGGCCATAGCTGTTCACCTTATACATTAATGATCTGGATAAAGGGACTGGGGGCATTCTGGCAAAGTTTTCCGATAATATAAAGATAGGTGGACAGGCAGGTAGTACTGAGGAGATGGGGAAGCTGCAGAAAGATTTAAACAGTTTAGGAGAGTGGTCCAGGAAATGGCTGATGAAATTCAATGTGAGTAAATGTGAGGTCTTGCACTTTGGAAAAAAGAATACAGGCATGGACTATTTTCTAAATAGTGAGAAAATTCGCAAAGCAGAAGTACAAAGGGATCTGGGAGTGTTGGTCCAGGATTCTCTGAAGGTTAACTTGCAGGTAGAGTCTGTAATTAAGAAAGCGAATGTAATGTTGTCGTTTAGGTCAAGAGGGTTGGAATATAAAAGCAGCGATATGCTTCAGAGGCTTTGTAATGCTCTAGTTCGGCCCCATTTAGAATACTGTGTCCAATTTTGGGCCCCACACCTCAGGAAGGACATACTAGCCCTGGACCATGTCCAGCGGAGATTCACACGGATGATCCCTGGAATGGTAGGTTTAACGTATGATGAACGGCTAAGGATCCTGGGATTGTACTCATTAGAGTTTAGAAGGTTGAGGGGAGATCTACAAGAAACTTACAAGATAATGTATGGTTTAGAAGGGGTGGATGCTGGGAAGTTGTTTCCATTAAGCGGGGAGACTAGGACCTGTGGGCACAGCCTTAAAATTAGAGGGGGTAAATTTAAAACTGAAATGAGACGACATTTCTTCAGCCAGAGAGTGATGGGCTTGTGGAATTCATTGCCACGGAGTGCAGTGGAGGCCGGGACGTTAGATGCCTTCAAGGCAGAGATCGACAAATTCTTGATCTCAAAAGGAATCAAGGGCTACGGGGAGAGTGCAGGGAAGTGTTGTTGAAATGCCCATCAGCCATGATTTAAATGGCGGAGTGGTCTTGATGGGCCGAATGGCCTTACTTCCTCTCCTATGTCTTATGGTCTTATGGTCTTATGGACAGAAACCTTCAATTTCAAGACAGGAGTCAAGCAGGGATGTGTCATTGTCCCCATCCATTGTTCCATTTTCATTGCCACTATTCTTCATCTTGTCAATAACTTCTCAGTATTGTGGACATTATCAAAAGGATGGACAGAAAACTTTTTAACCTCGAAATCCAAGAAGAAAATGACACCGACCTCACTTTGAGAATTTCAGTATGCAATGACAATGTCATCTGTGTTCTTTTGGAGTGTTCTAAACTTACTATCCAAAGCGTTTTATCCAGCTTGATTTCCATCTAAACTGAAGCCTAGCTTGGAAAATCTTCAATGGGCCATTGGTTGTCACCAGTTCAATTTCATCAACAGGGAACCTGGTGGACCATGAGAATTCATCAAATCTCATCTGACCATTGACTGATAAGGGTTCAATTTTCTTATGCCCCTTTTAAACTGTTATTTCTGTCAACATTGTTGTTTTTAAGCAGTATGAAGTATATAATGGGATATAGCTTTAATCTGGATTAGAGATTAAATTTTACCCAATTTTACCTCTTCTTTTTAAGAGTGGGTTTTGTATTAGAATAAATATTTTGAGTTAATCAAAGAAGCTTGGCACAAGTTTATTTTAGTGTGGGTAACAGGACAAATGGGAAACAAATGGCCATTTTTAATAATTCAGTCAAAACATTTACACAAACCATTGATGTAACCTATGGAGCAGTGTCACTTGATAACCAGTGCATTCCTCCCTTTTTTTTATTCGCTAGTGTGACATGGGTGTTACTGGCTGGCCAGGATGTTATATGCCATCCCTGGTCATAAAGTTACCCAGCATGGAGTCAAACCCTTCAGTCCAACCAACCCATGCCGAACATAATCCAAAATGAAACTAGTCCCATCTGCCTGCTCCTGGCCCATGTCCCTCCAAACTTTTCCTGTTCGTATTGCCATCCAAATGTCTCTTAAATGTTGTAATTGCACCCACATCCACCACTTCATCTGAAAGTTCATTCCACACACGAACCACTCTCTGTGTAAAACAGTTGTCACTTGAGTCTTTTTTAAATCTCTCTCCTCTCACATTAAAAATGTGCTCCCTAGTCTTGAAATTCCCCATTTAAGGAAAACAAAACCATTATCAACTCAAACTTATACCTCTCATTATTTTATAAACTCCTATCAGGTCACATCTCAAGCTGCCTTCTTGAAGTGCTGCAGTTCTCATTACCATTGTAACATATGTCCTGGAGTTCAGCTATTGGTTATGGACTAATAATTGGTAAAGTATAAAAGGACAGACAACAGGTTTCTCATATTATAAAACCAAAATGAAGCCACTAAACCTTCTTTACAGATGGAAAAGAAATTCCTGACTGGTTTGCAAAATTTAACTAAGGCTAATTGAGACGTGACTTAATTGAAACATATAAAATAGTCAGAGGGTTAGATAGGATGGATAGGGAGAGCCTTTTTCCTAGGATGGTGATGGCAAGCACGAGGGGGCATAGCTTTACATTGAGGGAAGAAAGATATAGGACAGATGCCAGGGGTAGTTTCTTTACTCAGAGAGTAGTAAGGGAATGGAACGCTTTGCCTGCAACGGTAGTAGATTTGCCAACTTTAGGTACATTTAAGTCGTCATTGGATAAGCATATGGACGTACATGGAATAGTGTAGGTTAGATGGGCTTCAGATCGGTATGACAGGTCGGCACAACATCGAGGGCCGAAGGGCCTGTACTGTGCTGTAATGTTCTATGTTCTATGTTCTAAGGCAATAAAATTGCCAAATGAGTTAAAAGTGGGTTTTCCTTTAATATCAAGGAATAAAAGATTTTTTTCTCAAAGGAATGTGCAATTTTCAAACTCTCAGCTTCAGAAGGTGGTTGAGTCGAGGTTATTGAAACCTTTTAAATATGATGTTGATAGATTCTTGACAGGCTGGTAAGTCAAAGATGCTCGGGGTAGAGGGGAATGTAGAATTCATAACACAAACAGAAGTTGTTTTCTTATTAAATAGCAGAGCAGGCTTGCATAGCTGAATTACCTACTCTATTTCATAGTGTTTGAAAGTTAAAATGAACCAATACTTGATTTTAAAACTATAAACAGTTGACAACAAGATCTCACAATATCATCTTTTCATTCCGATGTTTATTCCACCTTTCCTTGGAATGCTTGGTGTTCAAATATTCTTTATTGTTCCCTCTTTTTAGCTTTCCTGTGATAAATCAAAATGTCCCTTTCCTCCAAAATGCAAGAAACCTGAAATCCTCATTCACTTACCAAATGTTGATTCCTGTTGCACTGTTACAACCTGTCGTAAGTATTCACTTTTTTTTTCATGTAACTATGTCGTCATTCAAAATGTTAATTGGTGTATAAGTCCTACATTGGAGTCAGTGAAACAGAGAGATCCTACTAGTGTTACATTTTGTACAAAGCATTATGTAAAGTAGCTCAGTGCATTAAAAATAGATGGGATCTTTATTTCTCTTATTGGTAAAGATAAGTGGTTATAATTCATTCTCAATTGCTGATAATGAGAAATATCAATTACATCATTCCCCTGCAGGACAGAGGATGTGATATTTGATGATGTTGGCATCATGCTGAGGCCAGATTTGGTGTGCCTGATCAAGAATGAGAGAATTACTTCTGAAAGAATGGTCACATACACAATGCATCAAATGTGTCAATCAAATGCGTGAATTAGTGCTTTTACTTATCATGAGTGCTCTGAATGCTACCATAAATCATATTAATTAAATACTAGTCTTGGTTGTGCAGCACTGCATGATTTCCAGCATAAGGACTCTCCTGCTCTCTTTTATGCAACCTTAAGGGGGGAAAAGGCAGAAAGGACATGGAAGTGGGGCTTTAAAGTGCTTCCACGTCTGTCTGGTTGCCCTCTCCACCCATTCAGTAACTTATAACCAGTTTTATCTTTGATGATCATATAACCCCTGTGTGGGTAGAAGTGGACAGTTTGACAGGTTAATGAAGCGTAGCCCAGCTGTCCAAGAAGGGACCTAAACAGCCTGCCATGCTTCCACCTTATTCAACAGGTTGTATCATATCAATGTGCCAGAAGAAAATGAGAGTAAAAGTGTGTATTGAACGAAAGCATTCTACATCAGTGAGTTGTACAATGTTAGACACTATTCTCTGTGTGATTTAAGCACCAAACAAATATTATTTATTTGCATCATTCTAATGTCTTGCCCATGTTTGCCTGGCTGTAAGATGAGACCTAAACTCAAGCTCTATGTGACTGTGAAGATGATGCATTTCTTTCCTTTCACAAGATGTGAGCATCGCAAGCAAGGCCAAAATTTGTTGCCCATGCCTAATTTTCCTTGGTGGTGGTGAGCTGCCTTCTTGAAACTCTGAAATCCTTTTAATACAGGTAAACCCAGCGTGCTGTTTGGAAGGAGATTCTGCAATGTTGATCGATTGACAGTGATGCCACATCAACGTGCTGGTAAATATTCTTTTCTTTCCTGTTGAAACTTGGCATTGGTGTAAATTGGGAGCTAGAAAATTAAGGAGTTAAATTGGGTTGCGCAGTAGTAAACGAATGTACTCACTGATTCACAGTAGTAAAGTTTAAGAACAGCACTAAGCTTTATTAGCAGTGGTGAGAATTATTACCTGATCGTAACTGAGAGCTCCTCCAGACTCTCATATGCACAGCCTATGCTAATTGTGAACAGGTTACTGCTTGTATAACTTGGATAATCATTGTACGGACAGTGTCACTCATTGCAGTAGCTTGAAGTCACCTTTAAGAGTTTAACAGCAGCTACAGTGTTTCCTCAAGGCTGAGAACTACCCAGATAGTACTTTTACAGATGTGGTCACCCCAGAGCTGGGAGAGAGGAAGTAGATGACCATCAGTAGTCAAAAAGGTACGGGCTGGTGATGCAGAGGTCACCTGGGTGTATCTCACTCTACAACCAGTCAGAGAAGAAATAACATAGAACACTGGGAGAGTCCAATAACACGAAAATAGGAAATAATAAGTAAGCTGGTAGGTTCAAAGCAAGGGAGAAAGTAAAGCTTTACTGTCTATGTTTGCATACAGAGGAATGTGGTGACTAAGGTTGTCGAGATAAAGGAACAGATTGCCATGTTGAATCAGGATACTGTGGCTAAACAGAAATCAGATTCATAGAGTTATAGGGATATACAGCTCAGAAACAGGCCCTTCAGTCCAACTTGTCCATGCTGACCAGATATCTTAAATTAATCTAGCCCCATTTGCCCACATTTGGCCCATACCCCTTTAAACCTTTCCTATTAATATACCCATCCTGATGCTTTAAAATGATCTAATTGTATCAGCTTCCACCACTTCCTCTGGCAGCTTATTCCATACACGTAAGGCAGGGCCAGCATGATGTCTCAATGGTTAGCACTGCTACCTCACAGCACCAGGGGCCTGGGTTCAATTCCACCCTCAGGTGACTGTTGACGTGGGGTTTCACGTTCTCCCTGTGTCTGCATGGGTTTTCTCTGGGTGCTCCAGTTTCCTCGTACAGTTTAAATATGTATAGGTTAGGTGGATTGGCCATGCTAAATTGCCCAGTGTTCATGGATGCGTGGGTTATAGGGGAATGGGCATAGGTGGGATGCTCTGAGAGTTGTTGTGAATTTGTTGGGCCAAAGAGCCTGTTTCCACACTGTAGGGATTCTATGAACATCCTCTGCATGAAAAAGCTTCCCCTTAGGACCATTTTAAATCTGTTCCCTCTCACCTTAAACCCAAGCCATGCTGAATCAGGATACTGTGGGTCTAGCTTTGGACTGCCTTAGCCTAGGACAAAGACCTTTTCTATTCACTGTATCCATGTCCGTTATGATTTTATAAACCTCTATAATGTCACCTCTCAGCCTCCTATGCTCCAGGGAAAATAGCCTCAGCTTCTTCCTATTGTTCAACTCTCCAACCCTGACAATATCCTTGTAAATCTTTTCTGAACCCTTTCAAGTTTCACAACATCCTTCCTACAGCAGAGAGACCAGAATTGCATGCAGTATTCCAAAAGTGGCCTCAACCAACGTCCTGTACAGCCGCAACATGACCCTCCCAACGCCTAGACTCAATACACTGACCAGTAAAGGCGAGCACCAAACCCCTCTTCATCACTCTGTCTACCTGCGACTCTACTTTCAAGGAACTATGAGCCTGCATCCCAAAGTGTCTTTCAGCAACACTGTCCAGGACACGACCGTTAAGTGTATAAGTCCTGTCCTGATTAACTTTACCGACATGCAACACCTCACATTCGTCCAAATTAAACTCCATTTGCCACTCTTCAGCCCATCAGCCCATCTGATCAAGGTCCTGTTGTACTGTGGGACAACCTTGTTCACTATTCCACCTGTATGCTAAGAATGAAATTCACACGGTTCTGCTTCTTCTCACTGTTTACAGAATGTACTTCTTTTTATCCTTCCTGCTAAACTTCAGGGTAACTTCAGGTGTTCCCACATTATACTCCATTTGCCACATACTTAACCTACTTATCATAGCCTTCTAATGTCCTTTTCACAACTTATTTTCCTCTGTATTGCTCCGTATCAACAGACTAATACCTTCCACTACTTCACCTAAGTTATTTATAGAAGGTAAGGTCCCAGTATTGATCCCTGTGACACTAATTTGTGATGCCTTGGCAACCTGGAAATATCTCATTTCTGCCTCCTTTCTGCTTCCTGTTAACCTGCCAAACTTCATTCCAATATGCTGTCCAATGCTCCATGAGATTTCATTTTCCACAATGAATGTTCATGAGTCACCTTATCAGCAGAGTACATCTGTCGGTTCCCTTTTATCCATTAACTTTTCAAAGAATTCCAATACATTTCTCAAATATTGCTCAATGATTTCCCTTTCACAAAACCATGTTGACTGTGCTTGATAACTTACACTGACCCAAATGTGATGCTGTAATGTCTTTAACAATTGTTTCTAGCATTTCTCCTATGATAGATGAAAAGCTAGTTGGTCAATAGATTCCTCCTTTCTATCTCTCTGCCTTTTTAAATAAAGGAGTTACATTCACAAATCAAAGAAGTTTTAGAAAGTGAAAACAATCAAAATTATCTCAGTGGGCATTTCTTTTGAGAGCCTAGAATGAAGCCCATTAGGACCCAAGCACTTGACAGCCTGCATCTCCAACAACTTACCCCTTGTCACATCTCTGGTTATTGTAATTCCCCTGAGTTCCTTCTTCTACTCCATTTCCTGATTTATTGCTACATCTAGGTTATTACTTATGTTCTCAGAGTGAAGACCAATGAAAATGTCTCTTCAATTCATCCACCATTTGCCTATCTTCCATTTTAGCATCTTAAATCTCACTTTCTATAGAACCAACATTCATTCTGTTGACTCAGTTCTTCTTCAAATATTTATAAAATCCCTTCTGTTTTTAGTTTTCTGTCTGAGCGTCTCTATCACTCTTTATTAATTTTGCTCTTTTTTTTGGTAATTCTATGCAGCTTTTTAATTCTGTAAAATCTCCTGAACTCTATATCAAGTTCAATAATTTTAAGGCCTGAACATTTTCATCCATGTCCTTTGCTTACCACAACACCCCTACTTCTTGTGCACTTACTTCATAACATGGGCTTCTTTCAGCAAAGTCAAACTATTTTAGCCTATTAATGGTCCCTTCATCAGCTTTTCATCGTAGTTTAATGTTACCCATCCCTTCGTATGCCCAAATGTCTATCTCCCCCTATTGCATTACACCACACCCCTCCACCCCCTTTCTGCCTTCTCCCTTCAGAGTGGTACAGTGGCTCAGTGTTTAGCACTGCAGCCTCACAGCACCAGGGACCTGGGCTCAATTCCAACCTCAGGTGACTGTCTGTGCGGAGTTTGCACATTCTCCCTGTGTCTGCGTGGGTTTCCTCCGGTTTCCTCCCACAGTCCAAAGATGTGTAGGCTATGTGGATTGGCCATGTTAAATTGCCCGTAGTGTTCAGGGGTGTGTGGGGGTCTGGATGGGATATTCCAAGGGGCGGTATGGACTTGTTGGGCCAAAGGGCCTGTTTCCACACTGTAGGGAATCTGATCCCCTTACATGGTGATGACATGGCCTCCACAGCTATTGTAAAAATGTGCTCCAACCATTAACCATTCCCTGGCTGAAGAAATTCCTCCTCTTCTCAGTTGTCCCTTCACTCTGAGGCTGTGTCTTCGTGTCTTAGCCTCTCCTACTAGTGGAAACATCTTCTCCACATTCATTCTGTCAAGGCCTCTCAGTATTCTGTAAGTTTCAATCAGATTCCCCCTCATCTGTCTAAACTCCATTAAGTACAGACCCAGAGTTCTCATATGACAAGCCCTTCATCCCCGGGATCATTCTTACAAACTTCCTCTGAACCCCATCCAAGGTCAGCGCACCCTTCCTTAGATACAGGGCCCAAATCTACTCACAATATTTCAAATGTGGTCTGGCCAGATCCTTAAACAGCCTCGGCAGTGCATCCCTGTATTGTATACTGACCGTCTTGATATGAATGCTAACATTGCATTTGCCTTCCTAAATGTCAACTAGGCATGCATGTAACCATAAGAGAATCCTGAACTTGGACCTCCAAGCCCCTTTGTGTTTCAGAATTCCAAAGCTTTTCCCCTTTTAAAAAATAGTCAATGCCTCTATTCTTCCTACCAATATGCATAACCTTGCATTTTCCCACATTGTATTTCACCTGCCATTTCTCTGCCCACTCTTTGTCTACGACCTTCTGCAGCTTCCCCACTTCCTCAACACTACCTGTCCCTCTAACCTATTTTTGTGTCATCTGCAGACTTAATAACAATACCCCCAGTTCCATCATCCAGGTTGGTAATGTATAACATGATTAGTTGTGATCCTAACACTGCCATCCTGAAAAAGACCCATCTATCCCTATTCTCTGCTTTCTGTCAGTATGCCAATCTTCTATCTGTGCCAGTACCTTGCCCCTACACCATGCGCTCATGCCTTTTTCGCAGTCTCCTGTCGGAAATTCAAATAAATCATGTCCAGTGGCTCTCCTTTGCCTTCTTAAGTATACCATTAAATATTCACCACAGCACCTCTACTAAACTACTCTTCCAACTAATTTTCCAAATCGCTTTAGCTTGCTTTGCTGTCGCGCCATTATAATTCCCCATATTTAAATTTTTAAAATGATCTTGGACCTTCCCTCTCCTCCAAACTGAATATAAAATTCAATCATAAAATGGTCATTGCTACCTGGAACGGAGTTGGGATTGAGAGGTGTTGCCTTCAGAATGAGATTATTAAATAACCAGGTCGAGTATAGCCGGCACTCTGGTTGGTGATTGAACATGATGTTAGAACATAGAACAGCACATAGAACAGTACAGCACAGAACAGGCCCTTCAGCCCACAATGTTGTGCCGACCATTGATCCTCATGTATGCACCCTCAAATTTCTGTGACCATATGCATGTCCAACAGTCTCTTAAATGACCCCAATGACCTTGCTTCCACAACTGCTGCTGGCAACGCATTTCATGCTCTCACAACTCTCTGTGTAAAGAACCCGCCTATGACATCCCCTCTATACTTTCCTCCAACCAGCTTAAAACTATGACCCCGCGTGTTAGCCATTTCTGCCCTGGGAAATAGTCTCTGGCCATCAACTCTATCTATGCCTCTCACTATCTTGTATACCTCAATTAGGTCCTCTCTCCTCCTCCTTTTCTCCAATGAAAAGAAACCGAGGTCAGTCAACCTCTCTTCATAAGATAAGCCCTCCAGTCCAGGCAGCAACCTGGTAAACCTCCTCTGAACTCTCTCCAAAGCATCCACATCTTTCCTATAATAGGGCGACCAGAACTGGACGCAGTATTCCAAGTGCGGTCTAACCAAAGTTTTATAGAGCTGCAACAGGACCTCACGACTCTTAAACTCAATCCCCCTGTTAATGAAAGCCAAAACACCATATGCTTTCTTAACAACCCTGTCCACTTGGGTGGCCATTTTAAGGGATCTATGTATCTGCACACCAAGATCCCTCTGTTCCTCCACACTGCCAAGAATCCTATCCTTAATCCTGTACTCAGCTTTCAAATTCGACCTTCCAAAATGCATCACCTCGCATTTAACCAGGTTGAACTCCATCTGCCACCTCTCAGCCCATCTCTGCATCCTGTCAATGTCCCGCTGCAGCCTACAACAGCCCTCTATACTGTCAACGACACCTCCGACCTTTGTGTCGTCTGCAAACTTGCTGACCCATCCTTCAATCCCCTCATCCAAGTCATTAATAAAAATTACAAACAGTAGAGGCCCAAGGACAGAGCCCTGTGGAACACCACTCACCACTGACTTCCAGGCAGAATATTTTCCTTCTACTACCACTCGCTGTCTTCTGTTGGCCAGCCAATTCTGTATCCAAGCAGCTAAGTTCCCCTGTATCCCATTCCTCCTGACCTTCTGAATGAGCCTACCATGGGGAACCTTATCAAATGCCTTACTGAAGTCCATATACACCACATCCACAGCTCGACCCTCATCAACTTTTCTAGTCACATCCTCAAAGAACTTGATAAGGTTTGTGAGGCATGGCCTACCCCTCACAAAGCTGTGTTGACTGTATTTGATCAAGCCATGCTTTTCCAGATGGTCATAAATCCTATCCCTCAGAATCCTTTCTAACACCTTGCAGACAACAGACGTGAGACTTACTGGTCTGTAATTGCCAGGGATTTCCCTATTTCCTTTCTTGAAGAGAGGAATTACATTTGCCTCTCTCCAGTCCTCAGGTACGACTCCAGTGGAGAGCGAGGATGCAAAGATCTTCGCAAGTGGTGAAGCAATTCCATTTCTCGCTTCCCAAAGCAGCCGAGGACAAATCTGGTCCGGGCCTGGCGACTTGTCAATCTTAATGTTTGACAAAATTTTCAGCACATCAGCTTCCTCTATCTCTATCCATTCCAGCATGCACACCTGTTCTTCAAAGGTTTCATTCACTACAAAGTTCGTTTCTTTCGTAAAGACAGAAGCAAAAAACTCATTTAGGGCTTCCCCTACCTCCTCAGGCTCCACACACAAGTTCCCTATGCTATCCCTGATCGGCCCTACTCTTTCTTTGACCATTCTCTTATTCCTCACGTAAGTGTAAAATGCCTTTGTGTTTTCCCGGATTCCTTCTGCCAAGCCTTTCTCGTGCCCCCTCCTGGCTCTCCTCAGACCATTTTTGAGCTCCTTCCTTGCCTGCGTGTAATCCTCTCTAGCTGAACTTGACCCTAGCTTCCTCCACCTTATGTAAGCTACCTTCTTCCTTTTCACTAGAAGCTCCACCGCTCTCGTCATCCAAGGTTCCTTTATCTTACCCCTTCTTGCCTGTCTCAGAGGGACATATTTACTCATCACTCGCAACAACTGTTCCTTAAACAGTCTCCACATGTCTATAGTTCCCTTACCATGGAACAATTGCTCCCAGTCCATGCTTCCTAACTCATGTCTAATCGCGTCATAGTTTCCTCTTCCCCAATTAAATATCCTCCCATTTTGCCTAATCCTCTCCTTCTCCATAGCTATGTAGAATGTGAGGCAGTTATGGTCACTATCACCAAAATGCTCTCCCACCACAAGATCTGATACCTGCCCCGGCTCATTTCCGAGCACCAAGTCTAGAATGGCCTCTCCCCTCGTCGGCCTGTCAACGTACTGTGTTAGGAAACCCTCCTGAACACACCTTACAAAAACAGCCCCATTCAAATCTTCTGCTCGAAGGAGGTTCCAATCAATATTAGGAAAATTAAAGTCACCCATTACAACAACCCTACTACGTCCACACTTTTCCAAAATCTGCCGACCTATGCTTTCTTCAATCTCCCTGCTGCTATTGGGGGGCCTGTAGTAAACCCCTAACGAGGTGACTACTCCCTTGCTGTTCCTAATTTCCACCCACACTGACTCAGTAGGCAGATCTTCCTCGACAAAGGAAGCTTCTGTAGCTGTGATACCCTCTCTGATTAGTAGTGCTACACCCCCTCCTCTTTTTCCCCCCTCCCTATTCTTTTTAAATGTTCTAAACCCTGGAACATCCAGCAACCATTCCTGCCCCTGAGAAACCCATGTCTCTGTTATGGCCACAACATCATAGCACCAGGTACTGATCCATGCTCTAAGTTCATCACTTTTATTCCTGATACTCCTTGCATTAAAGCAAACACACTTTAACCGATCCCTTGGTTCCTTCCCAGGAAAATCCTTCCCACTAGCTGGTCTACCTCTTGCTACTGCCTCACCCGCATCAACTCTCACCTCCGGTATACAGCTCAGGTTCCCACCCCCCTGCCATACTAGTTTAAACCTTCCCGAACTACTCGAGCAAACCTTCCACCCAGAACATTGGTCCCCTTCCAGTTCAGATGCAACCCGTCCTTCTTGTACAGTTCCCACCTTCCCCAGAAGGCATCCCAATTATCTACATATCTGAAGCCCTCCCTCCTACACCAGCACTGTTCTGAGAGATTATCCTGAATCTACTATTTATCTTGATCAACTGGACCAGTGAGCCAAGGAATAACAGATATAGTCAGATAAATACAGCATAGAACATAGAACATAGAACATTACAGCACAGTACAGGCCCTTCGGCCCTCGATGTTGTGCCGACCTGTCATACCGATCTCAAGCCCATCTAACCTACACCATTCCATGTACGTCCATATGCTTATCCAATGACGACTTAAATGTACCTAAAGTTGGCGAATCTACTTCCGAGTTGGCGAAAACAGGGCAGCACTTACACAGCTAATGGTGAAGTGTTGTCGAACAGAGAGATCCAGGGGTGAAGGTGTATAATTCCTTGAATTCCTTGGTGTCACAGGTAGACAAGGCGGTGAAAAAGGCATAATTTTGGGAATACATTTGAGTTATAAGAAAAGGCTGGATAGGCTGGGACTTTTTTGCCTCGAGCATAGGAGGCTGAGGGGTGATTTTAAGGAGATTTATAAAATCATTCGAGGCATAAATAAGGTGAATGGCCCAGGTCTTTTCCCTGGGGCATAGGTTTAAGGAGAGAAGGGCAAGATTTAAAAGGGACCTGAGGGGCAACTTGTTCACGCAGCAGGTGGTGCATGTATGGAGCAAGCTGCCAGAGGAAGTGGTGGAGGCTGGTACAGTTACAATGATTTCAAAGACATTTGGGCAGGTAAGTGAATAGGAAAGGTTCAGAGAGATATGGGCCAAATGCTGGCAAATGAGACTAGTTCAGTTTGGGAAATCTGGTCAGCATAGACGACTTTGGCTGAAGGGCCTGTTTCCATGCTGTATCTCAATGATTCCAAGACTCTACTTTCTCTGAAAAGCTCACCTATTTGGCGTTTGCCTATCTACTGTATCCAGTCAGTATGTAGACTAACATCGCCCATGATTGTCTCATTTTTTTATGAGCACAAACTGAAAAATTCCCTGATAATATCTTGAATTCAAACCCAGAATTCTGCTGTGAATGTGCAGTGCACAGATTTACTGCATTGAGAAATCTCTCATACCATATTACTGGCGCATTAAGCAGAACATTGAAGCCGGTTTCTCTTCTTGCAGCTCGCACATGTTCCTTCAAAAACACTTCCCTACGCCCAGGCGAAAAGGTTCACCAGAAGCAAGGCAACACCTGTAAGACATACACTTGCACCCGTAAGGCCTCTGGTGGTGGATCACCTAAACTAACAACATCTACAAAGACCTGTGTGACAACTTGCAGCACGGTAGTCTTCTGATTTTTATGCAATACTTATGCTTGTTAACACACCAAAGAAACAGAATTATTTGAAAACTTGAAAGTATTTTGTTAAATCTTGGTGCTTTTTCCTACAACCTGAGAACATTAGACAGCAAAATCCTAATCGGGCTGTACGTGGGTTGGATGTCAGGAAAAATCTCAGAAAACAGCCTCACTCTCTGCTCCGTTTGTGCCTTTACAAGAGAGTCCGATGAGAGCACAAGGAGTTCAGTGGATCTCACTCGCTGACAGCTTAAGTTAGAGCCATAGAAATGATACAGCACAGAAGGGGACCATTTGGCCCATCATGCTCCTGCCAACCCAAAGCCACCCAGATGTCCTTTTTAATCCCACCTTCCTGCACGCGACTCATATTGCTGCAGCTTGAAGCACTTAAGGTACAGATCCAGGCACCTTTTGAAACACTAACATCTCTGCCTCCACTAACAACTCAGGCAGTGAATTGCGCCACAAGCCTCTGCATAAAAAACATCTTTCCTTGCATCCCCTCTAATCCTTCTGCCGCTTAATTCGAATCTAAGGCTCATGGCTTTTTTAACTTTTTGCTAAGGTGAACAGATTCCTCCTGTCTGCTCTATCTCTGCCCCTCACAATTTTGTACACCTGACTCACAAGAACACAAGAACTAGGAGCAGGAGGAGGCCATCCGGCCCCTCGAGCCTTCCCCACCATTGAATAGGATCATGGCTAAAGTTTTTGAGACTCAGTTTCACTTACCCGCCCACTCACCAGAGCCCTTAATTCCTTTACTGGTCAAAAATTTATCCAGCCTTGCCTTAAAAACATTCAGTGAGGTAGGTTCAACCGCTTCACTGGGCAGGGAATTCCACAGATTCATAACCCTTTGGGTGAAGAAGTTCCTCCTGACCTCAGTCCTACATCTGCTGCCCTTTATTTTGAGGTGATGCCCTCTAGTCTTAGTTTCACCTGCTAATGGAAACAGCCTCAATGCCTCCACTTTATCTATTCGCTTCATAACCTTATATGTTTCTTTAAGATCTCCCCTCATTCTGCAGAATTCCAATGAGTATGATCCCAGCCTACTCAGTCTCTCCTCGTAATCCAACCCTCCCAATGCTGGAATCAACCGAGTGAATCTCCTCTGCATCCCCTCCAGTGCTAGTCTATCCCTTCTCAAGCGAGGAGCCCAAAACTGCACACAGTACTCCAGGTGTGGCCTCACCAGGACCCGATACAGCTGCAGCACAGCCTCCCTGTTTTTAAACTCCATCCCTCGAGCAATGGCAGACAAAATTCCATTTGCCTTTTTAAATTACCTGCTACACCTGCAATCCCACCTTCAGCGATTCATGCACAAGGACACCCAAGTCCCTCTGCACAGCAGTGTGCTACAATTTTTTACCATTTGAAACATAGTCCATTTTGTTGTTATTCCCACCAAAATGGATGGCCTCACACTTACCAACCTTGTACTCCATCTCCAGACCTTTTCCCACTCACTTAGGCTATCTATATTCCTCTGCAGACTTTCAGTGTCTTCTGCACACTTTGCTCTACTACTCACCTTAGTGTCATCTGCAAATTTTGACACACCACACTTAGTCCCCAACTCCAAATCATCGATGTAAATTGTAAACAATAGTGGTCCCAACACTGATCCTGAGGCACACCACAAGCCACTAACCGTCAACCAGAAAAACACCTCTTTACCTCTACTCTTTGCTTTCTACTGGTCAACCAATCCTCTATCCATGCCAATACATTACCTGTAATACCGTGCAACTTTACCTTATGTAGCAGCCTTTGGTGTGGCACCTTGTCAAATACCTTCTGGAAATCCAGATACACCACATCCACAGGTTCCCCATTGTCCACCATGCAAGTAATGTCCTTAAAGAATTCCACCAAATTAGGTAAACATGGCCTACCCTTCATGAACCCATGCTGGATGTTCCCAATGGGACAATTTATATCCAGATGTCTTGCTATTTCTTCATTAGTGATAGACCCAAGCATTTTCCCCACTACCAAACCTAAGCTCACTGGCCAATAGTTACCTGCTTTTAGTCTACGTCCTTTTTTAAACAGTGGCGTCACATTGGCTGTTTTCCAATCTGCGGGAGCCACCCCAGAGTCCAGTGAATTTTGGTAAATAATTACTAGTGCATTTGGTATTTTCTCCATTATCTCTTTTAGTACCCTGCGATGCATTTCATCACGGTCAGGGGACTTGTCTACCGTTCATCCCATTAGCTTGCCCAGTACTGCCTCCTGAGTGATAATGATAGTTTCTTGGCCCTCACCTGCTATAACCTTCTTGCCATCAGTTTTCAGCATGTTATTTGTATCTTTCACAGTGAAGACCAACACAAAATAACTGTTTAATGTCTCAGCTATTTCCTCATTCCCAGTTATTAAATTGGCCCTCTCATCTTCTAAAGGATCAATGTTTATCTTCACCACTGTTTTACAATTTACATATTTATAGAAACTTTTGCTGCCTGCTTTTATATTCTGAGCTTGTTTACTCTCATAATCTATCTTACTTTTAGCGAGTTTTGAGAAGATTTGTAGCTCAGCTTGAGTTTCTGGATGTGCTTTTGCTCGCTGAACTGGAAGGTTACTTTTCAGATGTTTCGTCACCATTCCAGGTAACATCATCAGTGAGCCTCCGGTGAAGCGCTGGTGTTATGTCCTGCTTTCTATTTATCTGTTTTGGCTTCCTTGGGTTGGTGATGTCATTTCCTGCGTTGGTGATGTCATTTCCTGTTCTTTTTCTCAGAGGATGGTAGATGGGCTCCAAATCAATGTGTTTGTTGATGGAGTTCCGGTTGGAATGCCAAGCTTCTAGGAATTCTCGTGCATGTCTCTGTTTGGCTTGTCCTAGGATGGATGTGTTGTCCCAATCAAAGTGGTGTCCTTCCTCATCTGTATGTAAGGATACGAGTGATAGTGGGTCATGTCGTTTTGTGGCTAGTTGATGTTCATGTATCCTGGTGGCTAGCTTTCTGCCAGTTTGTCCAATGTAGTGTTTGTCACAGTTCTTGCAAGGTATTTTGTAGATGACGTTCGTTTTAATTGATGTCTGTATAGGGTGTTTTAAGTTGATTAGCTGCTGTTTTAGTGTGTTGGTGGGTTTGTGGGCTACCCTGATGCCAAGAGGTCTGAGTAGTCTGACAGTCATTTCGGAAACGTCTTTGATGTAGGGGAGAGTGGTTATGGTTTCTGGGCCCGTTTTGTCTGTTTGTTTTGATTTGTTGCTGAGGAATCGGCGGACTGTGTTCATAGGGTACCGGTCTTTTTGAATACGCTGTATAGGTGATTTTCTTCTGCTCTGCGTAGTTCCTCTGTGCTGCAGTGTGTGGTGGCTCATTGGAATAATGTTCTAATGCAGCTTCGTTTGTGGGTGTTGGGATGGCTGCTCCTGTAGATCAATATTTGGTCCGTATGTGTTGTTTTCCTGTAGACGCTGGTTTGAAGTTCCCCATTGACTGTTCGCTCTACTGTGACATCTAGGAATGGCAGTTTGCTGTTGTTTTCCTCCTCTTTTGTGAATGTTTTGCCAGTAAGGGTGTTATTGATGGTCTTGAATGTTTCCTCTAATTTGTTTTGTTTAGTGATGACAAAGGTGTCATCCACATAGCGGACCCAAAGTTTGGGTTGGATGATTGGCAGAGCTGTTCGAGTCTCTGCATTACTGCCTCTGCTAAGAACCCTGATATCGGAGATCCCATGGGCGTACCGTTGGTTTGTCTGTAGGTTTTGTTATTGAAAGTGAAGTGGGTGGTAAGGCACAGGTCCACTAGCTTGATGATGTTGTCCTTGCTGATGAGGTTGGTGGTGCCTGGTGTATGTGTCTTTGGTTCTTCTAATAGTGTAGTCAGTGTTTCTTTGGCCAGGTTGATGTTGATGGATGTGAACAGGGCTGTTACATCAGAGGAGACCATCATTTCATCCTCTTCGATCTTGGTGTCTTTGATGGTGTTCAGGAATTCTTGGGTGGAGCGAATGGAGTAGCGGGAGTCTTCTACTAGGTGTTTTAGTCTTTGGTGTAGTTCCTTGGCTAAACTGTAGGTTGGTGTTCCAGGTAGCGACACTATGGGTCTGAGGGGGGCTCCTGGTTTGTGAATTTTTGGTAGTCCGTAGAAGCGTGGTGTGTTGGATCCATCTGGTTTCATTTTTTGGAAGTCTCTCTTGTTTAATTCTCCAGATTTTTGAAGTTTTTTGAGTAAGGCTGTGATTCAGTTCTCTAGTTGTGGGGTCGGGTCTATTGCCACCTGTCTCCCTTACATCAAAGACATTTCCGAAATGACTGCCAGACTACCCGGACCTCTTGGCATCAGGGTAGCCCACAAACCCACCAACACACTAAAACAGAAGCTAATGAACTTAAAAGACCCTATACAGACAACAAGCAAAACGAATGTCATCTACAAAATACCTTGCAAGAACTGTGACAAACACTACATTGGACAAACTGGCAGAAAGCTAGCCACCAGGATACATGAACATCAACTAGCCACAAAACAACATGACCCACTGTCACTAGTATCCTTACATACAGATGAGGAAGGACACCACTTTGATTGGGACAACACATCCATCCTAGGACAAGCCAAACAGAGACACGCACGAGAATTCCTAGAAGCATGGCATTCCAACCGGAACTCCATCAACAAACACATTGACTTGGAGCCCATCTACCATCCTCTGAGAAAAAGAACAGGAAATGACATCACCAATGCAGGAAATGACATCACCAACGCAAGGAAGCCTAAACAGATAAATAGAAAGCAGGTCATAACACCAGCGCTTCGTCGGAGGCTCACTGATGATGTTATCTAGAATGGTGACGAAACGTCTGAAAAGTAACCTTCCAGTTCAGCGAGCAAACTCACATCCTATCTTACTTTTCTTTGTAACTTTTTGTGGCTTTCTGTTGGCCTTTAAAGATTTCCCAGCCTACTAGTTTCCCAACATTCTTTGCTTTTTATGTATGTGTTTTTTTTCAATCTGATACTTTCCTTTATTTCCTTAGACATCCATGCTGGCTCTCTCTTTTCCTACAGTTCTTCCTTATCACTGGAATATACTTCTGCTGAGCACTGTGAAAAATTGTTTCTGCTCCCATTCTACCTTAGCTAACTCCTCGCTCATTCCTTCATAGTCTCCTTTGTTTAAGCACAGGACATAGGTACTGGACTTAAACTTCTCACGTTCCACCTATATTTTAAATTCGACCACACTGTGATCACTCCCTCCAAGGGGATCCCTAACTGTGAGATCATGAATTATTCCTGTCTCATTACACAAGACTCGATCTCCGATAGCTTGCTCCCTCTTAGGTTCCATTACATATTGTTCAAGGAAACTATCACTGATGCATTCTATGAACCCCTCCTCAAGGCTGCCATGACCGACCTGGTTTGACCAATTGATATGTAGATTAAAATCCCACATGATAATTGCTGTACCAGTTTTACATGCATTAGCTATTTCTATGTTTATTGCTCGCCCCACCATGATGTCATTATTTGGTAGCCTCTAGACCCACCTATTGGTGGCTTCTGTCTGCTATTCCTAATTTCCACCCAAATGGATTCAATGTTTTGTTCAGTAGAACCTGTATCATCTCTCACTACAGCCCTGATATCATCTTTAAAAAAGTGTGACACCACCTCCCTTACCTTCCTGTCTGTCCTTCCGAACAGTTTGATACGCCTGGATATTTAACTCCCAGTCATGAGCATCCTATAACCATGTCGCTGTAATGGTCACTAAATCATACCCATTTGCCATGATTCACACCAGCAACTCATGCACCTTGTTTCGATTACTCCGAGCATTCAGATAAAGTGCGCTGATACCAGTTTTTGCACTTTCCTTTCGGGTCCTATCACCTCCCATTACTAACAGCTCTTGAGTCCTCCTTCCCTTAAACTTCTTTCCTGATTTTCAATGGAGTTGAAGCTTCCTCATCACCTGCTAACCTGCTGCTTTGCCTTACATTAATTGTTATACTCCATCTACACTCACTTCTCCCTTCCCCCCTACTTACTAGTTTAAAGTCCTATTTACCACCCTATTTACCCTTTTTGCCAGAACGCTGGACCTGGCCCTGTTCAGGTGGAGTTCATCCCAACAGTATAGATCCCTCCTGTCCCGGAACTGATGCCAGTGCCCCATGAAAAGGAAACCCTCTTTCCCACACCACACTTTTAGCCACGCGTTTACTTCCCTGATCCTCATCTCCCTGTGCATGAATTGTAGCTCCAGTGTACAGGAGGTTAATAGTAGTGAAGTCATAAATAAGGTTTCAAGATCACAGGAGTGTACTGGCAGGCAGGAAGTTGGATTGAAGTGTGTCTACTTCAATGCCAGGAGCATCCGGAATAAGGTGGGTGAACTTGCAGCATGGGTTAGTACCAGGGACTTCGATGTTATGGCCATTTCGGAGACATGGATAGAGCAGGGACAGGAATGGTTGTTGCAGGTTCCGGGATTTAGATGTTTCAGTAAGAACAGAGAAGATGGTAAAAGTGGGGGAGGTGTGGCATTATTGGTCAAGGACAGCATTACAGTTGCAGAAAGGATGTTTGGGGACTCGTCAACTGAGGTAGTATGGGCTGAGGTTAGAAACAGGAAAGGAGAGGTCACCCCGTTGGGAGTTTTCTATAGGCCTCCGGATAGTTCCAGAGATGTAGAGGAAAGGATTGCCAAGATGATTCTGGATAGGAGCAATGGTAACAGGGTAGTTGTTATTGGGGACTTTAACTTTCCAAATATTGACTGGAAACGCTATAGGTCGAGTACATTAGATGAGTCCATTTTTGTCCAGTGTGTACAGGAGGGTTTCCTGACACAGTATGTAGACAGGCCAACAAGGGACGAGGCCACATGAGATTTGGTACTGGGTAATAAGCCCGGCTAGGTGTTAGATTTGGAGGTAGGTGTGCACTTTGGTGATAGTAACCACAGTTTGGTTAAATTTACGTTAGCCACGGAAAGGGATAGGTGTATCCCACTGGGCAAGAGTTACAGCTGTGGGAAAGACAATTCCAATGAGATTAGGCAAGATTTAGGATGCATAGGATGGGGAAGGAAACTGCAGGGGATGGGCACATTAGAAATGTGGAGCTTGTTCAAGGAACAGCTACTGCATCCTTGATAAGTATGTACCTGTCAGGCTGGGAGGAAGTGGTCGAGCGCGGGAGCTGTGGTTTACTAAACAAGTTGAATCTCCTGTCAAGAGGAAGGGGGAGTCTTGTGTAAAGATGAGGTATGAAGGCTCAGCGCTTGAGAGTTAGCCAGGAAGGATCTAAAGAGAAGGTTAAGAAGAGCCTGGAGGGGACATGAGAAGTCTTTGGCAGGTAGGATTGAGGAAAACCCGAAAGCTTTCTATTGGTATGTCAGGAGTAAAAGAATGACTAGAGTAAGATTAGGGCCAGTCAAGGACAGTAGTGGGAAATTGTGTGTGGAGTCTGAAGAGATAGGGGAAGCGCTAAATGAATATTTTTCATCAGTATTCACACAGGAAAACGACAGTGTTGTTGAGGAGAATACTGTGATATAGGCTATTAGACTAGGTGGGGTTGAGGTTCACAAGGAGGAGGTGTTAGCAATTCTGGAAAGGGTGAAAATAGTTAAGTCCCCTGGGCCAGATGGGATGTATCCTAGGATTCTCTGGGAAGCTAAGGAGGAGATTGCAGAGCTTTTGGCTTTGATCTTTATGTCATCATTATGTTCAGGAATAGTGCCAGATGACTGGAGGATGGCAAATGTTGTTCCCTTGTTCTAGAAGGGGAGTAGAGATAACCCTGGTAATTATAGACCAGTGAGCCTTACTTCGGTTTTGGGTAAAGTGTTGGAGAGGGTTATAAGAGATAGGATTTATAATCATCTAGAAAGGAATAATTTGATCAGGGATAGTCAACACGGTTTTGAGAAGGGTAGGTCGTGCCTCACAAACCTTATTGAGTTCTTTGACAAAGTGACCAAACAGGTAGATGAGGGTAAAGCGGTTGAAGAGGTGTATATGGATTTCAATGTAGCATTTAAGAACGCTCCCCACAGTAGGCTATTGCAGAAAATACAGAGGCATGGGATTGAGGGTAGGTTAGCAGTTTGGATCAGAAACTGGCCAGCTGTAAGATGACAGAGGGTGGCAGTTAATGGGAAATGTTCACCCTGGAGTTCAGTTACTAGTGGTGTACCACAAGGATCTGTTTTGGGGCCAGTGCTGTTTGACATTTTTATAAATGAGGGCGTAGAAGAATGGGTTAGTAAATTTGCAGATGACACTAAAGTCGGTAGAGTTGTGGATGGTGCGGAAGGATGTTGCAGGCTACAGAGAGACATAGATAAGCTGCAGAGATGGGCTGAGAGGTGGCAAATAGATTTTAATGCGGAAAAGTATGAAGTGATTCACTTTGGAAGGAGTAACAGGAATACAGAGTACTGGGCTAATGGTAAGATTCTAGGTCGTGTGAATGAGCAGAGGGATCTCGCTGTCCATATGCATAGATCTCTGAAAGTTACCACCCAGGTTGATAGGGTTATTAAGAAGGCTTACGGTGTGTTAGGTTTTATTGGTAGAGGGATTGAGTTTCAGAGCCATGAGGTCATGTTGCAGCTGTACAAAACTCTGGTGCGGCCACACTTGGAGTATTGCGTACAGTTCTGGTCGCCGCATTATAAGAAGGATGTGGAAGCTTTGGAAAAGGTGCAGAGGAGATTTACTAGGATGTTGCCTGGTATGGAGGGAATGTCTTATGAGGAAAGGCTGAGGGACTTGAGACTGTTTTCGTTAGAGAGAAGAAGGTTAAGAGGTGACTTAATAGAGACACACAAGATGATCAGAGGGTTAGATAGGGTGGACAGTGGGAGCCTTTTTCCTCGGATGGAGATGGCTCGCACAGGGGACATAGCTTTAAATTGAGGGGTGATAGATATAGGACAGATGTCAGAGGTAAGCTCTTTACTCAGAGGGTAGTAAGGGCGTGGAATGCCCTGTCTGCAACAGTAGTTTTAGGGCATTTAAATGGTCATTGGATAAACATATGGATGATAATGGAATAGTGTAGGTTAGATGGGCTTGAGATTGGTATGACAGGTTGGTGCAACATTGAGGGCCGAAGGGCCTGTACTGCGCTGTAATGTTCTATGTTCTATGCCAATTTGCACATAGCTCGGGCAGCAATTCAGAGATTATGACCCTTGAAGACCTGTTTTTTAATTTTGCTCGTAGCTTTTCATAACCCCAAAACAGGTCTTCTTCCCTCGTCCTGCCTATTTTGTTGGTACCTACGTGGACCACAACAACTGGATCGTCCCCCTCCCTCTCTGGTATCCCCTCAAGCCGGTCAGAGATGTCTCGCACCCTGGCACTGGGCAGGCAACGCACCATCTGGGATTCTTCAGCCTGCTCACAGATGATACTGTCTATCCCCCGATGATGGAATCCCCAACAACTACAATCTGTCTTCTTGCTCCCCCCTCTTGAATGGCCTCCTGGACCTTGGTGCCATGGGTCAGTTGCCTCATCGTCCCTGCAGCCCTGTTCCTCATCCACGCAGGGAGCAAGTGCCTCATACCTGTGGGACAATGTCAAGGGCTGCAGCTCCTGTGTTCCTGTCTGTCATGAATCATGTCAACTCAGTCAAGTAAAACAGCCTCAACCTCTCCAAACTCTCCTCATAGCTACAATTCTTCAGCCATGACAACATTCCCACAAATCTTCTCTGCTTTATCCCCATTATTCTTTCCCCAGCCTCGCTCTCCATGAGTCCTGTGTTCACTTTCACTGGTTTCTCTCTTCCTTTTTATCTATTTGTTGACATGTTTACATTACTTGCAAGTTTCTGCTCAAAGTTTATTTTCTGCCTTTTTATTGATTCTTTGTTCAAAGAAATATTTCATGTGTGCTGATGACTCAAAACCATGAAGAACAGTGAGTGGGGAACAGGAAACAATGAGGTTTCAATGTGATTCATACAAGTTGTGTGAGAGGACAAATACATGAAAGATTCAGTATAATGTGGCGTGAAGGTATCCACTTGGACAACAACAGAATATTATTTCAATGGTGACAGATTGGGAAATGTTGATATAAAAGGGGCCCTGAGTAATCTTGTACACCGGGCATGCATTCAGGTGCAGCAAGCATTTTCTCTTTATTTATTCATGCGAAATATGCATCGCTAACTAGGTGAGCATTTATTGCCCACCTTAATTTGGCCCAGAGAGCAGTTAGGAGTAAATCGCATTGCTGTGGGTCTGGAATCTCATGTAGGTCAGACTGAGGATGACAGAAGGATATTCGTGAGCCAAATTTATTTTTCCCAACCATCGGCAATGGTTTCTTGGTCATCATTAGTGTCTTAATTCCAGATTATTATTGAATTCAAATTTCATTATCTGCTGTGGTGGGATTCAAACCAATGTCCTCAGAATATTGTTACCCGGGTTTCTGATTAATCATATATTGATAAGGCCAATACTTCCTCAGCATTTAGAAAGACAAATAGTATGTTGAGTGTCATTGATAGAATAGCTGAAATGTCTCACTGCAGTTGCACATGGCCTCGATGAGAGCACACCTGATGTATAATGTACAGTTTTTAACTATTATTCCTGGGATGCAGGACTTGTCGTATGAGGAGAGATTGGGTCAACTGGGCCATTATTTACCAGAGTAACGCAAACAGCTGCGGATGCTGGAGATCAGAAACAAACAAAGAACAGAAATTGTCGGAGAACTCAGCAAGTCTGGCAGTATCTGTGAAGAGAAGACAGAGTTCTGAGTCTGGTAACCTTTCAAAGGCCATGAAAAGCCAGCTCCCATGCACCAGGGTCATCTTCAAAACACCCACCGTGCATCCAAACAAGCATTCCCAAGCTGCCCTGCTCATTAAAGGACATGTGCATGAGATTTAAGAGAAAGGAAAGATGTCACTGCGGTTCTCCAATATTGACCTGGAAGTTTTGCACCACCAATCATGGCTAACCTTGTCCCAGGTTGCCACTGGTCAGTGCCATTTCTAGGTTGCGGAGGAACAGTCAGCAATGCAGAAACGAGGTCAGTGATCTTGTCTGCTCCACCTGACACCCAAGTCCTTAGTCACATAAGGAGAAAATTCTGACCCTTGAAGGAAAAAGCCAAGACCACTCCTGTAGGGATGCAGACACGGCAGTGTCTCACCACATGTGTACATGCCCCTTTGCATGTCACTGCCACTCTCCGGAATCCCATTGTCACACTGAATCTTTACTTTGTGACCCAGTGACCACGAAGCCTTCTCTTGCTTTTTACTTGCAGGTTCCACAAGCCTTACCCAAGACATCTGTGGGAATATGATCAGTGTGGAGGAAACTTCCTCCTGAACCTCTGAGGATGAGAATACTGAGGCCTCAGGAAGTATAGTAGCAAGGCTGCCTCCTGCATCACCCAGATACTGACACAGTGGGAGGAATTCCAAGCATAGAAAGTGTGGATACACAATATTGTGAGAGCCTCACAGCAACAGCTCTGCAGTAGGCTAAGGTCAAAATGCCTGGGCAGCTAGCAGTCAGAGAACACAGTGACCCTCATTAACCAAGAGCTTCATTAGTGCAACAAGCCATGTGACCATCTGTCCAGCTCTGTGGACAGCTTGATGGCTGGCATGAAGAATTAGGCCGAGCACCCTTAGAAGATGCCAGAGATGCACACAAACCTGTGCTTCATTGCCCCAACCATTGGTTCTCAGATCCAAAGGCATGGTGACAGTGAAATGGAAAATCTTGACCCAAAGTTGTACTTTTGCCATAAAGAAACAGAGCAGTGCAGGAAACATCCATCCAGGGGAAGAACTATGCACAGGCCCCTCAGCAGTTACCATGCAGGACACTGCAGAAGTAACTGGGCCTTCCATTTCCACCCTACCTGCTCTACTCTAATCCTTGGAAGTCCAAAATGAGAAGGGTTGACTTGTCCCTGACAGTAAGGTCCTCCACATATCTGGTTCATCATGCACCCCAGCTGCAAATCCAGGGAATGCACTGAGACATAGTAGGAGAAAGAGAAAGAAGAAATCTATCTCATGATTTCAAGGAGAGAGGGGAAAAGTTTAATGGAGATAGATGTGGAAAGTTCTTTACGCAGAGGGTGGTGGGTGCCTGGAATGCATTGCCAGTGAGGTGGTAAAGGCGGGCATGATAGCGTCATTTAAATGTATCTAGACAGATACATGAATGGGCAGGGAGCAGAGGGATACAGATCCTTGGAAAATGGGTGACAGGTTTAGATAGAGGATTTGGATCGGCGCAGGCTGGAGGGCCGAAGGGCCTGTTCCTGTGCTGTAATTTTCTTTGTTCTTTGTCCTATTGAGGGCAATTTGAAGGCCCAGGAGAAGGAGACTTTTTCTTTATAAATAAAAATGTTGACATAAATTTTGATGACTTTAGTTTTCATGCATACTCTTTTCAGTTTCTCAGTATGGGCTTTGGGCACATTTTCACATCAGCCAGCAGCAGCTCACGGCTACACACAAGAACTCAATGAATGAAGTTCTGGACTGGTAACATATTATACCAAACAAGAGAGTGCTGGAGGAACTCTGTACGTCTGGCAGTGTCTGTAGAGGGGCAAACAGAGTTAATATTTCAAACCCAGTATGACTGATTAGAACTCAGAACCCAGTCGTTGTGCTGGATATCAAAGTATGCAATGGGAAGGAGATGGGTCTGAGCTCAGTGAGAGTAGCTGGGCAAGTGATTCGAGCGGCCTGTGAGAACCATCATTCATAAGGCCCATGGAAGGTACAGCACACAGGCGTGCAAGTTGCCTAATCCTTGGTCATCCTACAATATTGACTCTGTCTTCTGCACTGTCACTCCCGAACAACTCTTTGGCAGCAAACATTTTTGTGCACAGAGCAAGCCAGATCCAAGGAGGAACAAAGATGTGAACAGCACCCAGTCCTGTGCAGCTGAAGGAACAACAGCTCATGTTCTGCCTAGATACTTTCTGGCCTTCAGGACTCGGCAGAGAATTTAACTATTTCAGTACAGGATCACCCTTCCTCATGTCTGTTGCCCTCCCCCACACACTTAGGTTTCTGTTCTGTGGGTATTGCTCCGAGCACAGCCAACCCATTTTAGACTATTTACATTTCTGAATCTACACGGCTTTTACCTCTATATGCCTCTCTGTCTCTCTCTCTCTCTCTCTCTCTGTCTGGGCACTGTTTCCACGTACTCTATTCATTCTGCACTCCCTCCCCACCATCTCCTCCTTCATCGGCATAAGTATCACTCTTTCCTCACTATTTTTATTCTGACAAAGGGTAGCTGGATTCAAAATTTGTTTTTCTGTCTCCATGTCTGCTGCCAGATCTGCTGGCTTCCTCCAGTACTTTTTGCTTTATATTTCAGATTTCTATCATCCACAGTATTTTAATTTGTCCTCTGAGCATGTAGAAGCTAAATTAGTGAGTGATAAGAGAGCCAGCAAGGAGCACTGAAATGCAAGAGGCTGGAAGAACACAACAGCCAAGCAGCACCTGGAGGAAAGGAACAGTCAATTTTTTGAGTATTGCCGTCCTTCAGGACCCTCGCCTGCTCTGTCCTTACGGCCTCCTTTTGTCTCCCTTAGATTCCAGCATTTGCAGTGTTTTTTTGCCCCTAGCACCGACATGCAGCCTGGTCTGGCTTGTGAGCTGAATACCTGTCCCTGCACACAAAGTGTCCCCACTATTCCACCCAGCCAGAGCATGGTCAAAAGTGCCAACATAGTTAGGGCAGATTGGCAGAAGAGGGATGCAAGATTTTTTTTCTTCATTCATTTATTCATTGATGAGTCCTCACTTTCAGGCAGCATTTATTGTCCATCCCTAATTGCCCAGAGGGCAGTTAAGAGTCAAGCACACTGCTGTGGGTCTAGAGTCTCATGGTGGCCAGGCCAGGTAAGGATAGCAGTTTCTTTCCCTAAAGGACATTAGTGACCCAGATGGGATTTTTCCACAATCGGCAACGTATTCATGGTTATCACTAGATTCTTAATTACAGATATTTATTGAATCCAAATTCTACCATCTGCCGTGGCGGGATTCAAACCCTGAATGTTATCTTGGTCTCCAGACTAATAGTCCAGTGATAATACCACTAGGCCATCACCCCCCAATATCCATGGAGGAAGAGTGCATTTGGCTGCTACCCAAGGATCGTGCCCTGAGATGGTGTTGGCAAGTATCCACCATGGAAGTCATTCAGAACAAGTGGCAAGCTGATTCCACCAGTCATGTGCTCTAGTTTCCTTCCAAGTTTTCCTGATGTTTTAATTACCCTCTGAAATGGCCTAATTACTTGCTCCAAGGACAGTTGGGGGGGTCAACCAATGCTGGCCTTTTCAATGATGCCCACTTCCCACGCAAAAGATGTAAAAAGAAATTGTAACCAAAGGGAGGCGCAGGGCATAGTTTGTGTAAATGTTTGGATGCCAGTATTTATCTCAATGGTCATGATAGTGCTGACTGTTTCAATGCAATTGTGTTTATAAATTTCAGACCAGTGTTGTGCATGAGCTGAAAAGGCAAGTAATTATGAATTCAAAATGTTTAATCCAATCTCCTGTGTTCTTTCCTAGGGCTTTGAGTTGAGGGACTCTCGCGATAAAAATGATTGCTGTCCAGAATGTGTTCAAGTAAAATGTATTTATAATTCTCCAACTTCTCCTGAGCTCATGCTTGAGGTATGGACCTGCCCTGAAGTTTTGAAATGAATAACGTGAGTGATCTCAGAAGCTCACAAACTAGAGTAGAAGTGTAAATGGGCCTATGGAACAAGATGGAAACTTTTAGAGGATATCAGTGGACAGGTCTCATTGTGAGACTTTTTTTCTGTTTAGATATTTACTGAGTGTCTTTCTGTGAAATCTATGATTAAATCTGCACCCATCACACTGACAAGCAGTGTATTCCAGATCATAACCACTTAATTGCTTTTATTTGTTCACATAACGTGGCCATCGCTGACTGGGCCACCATTTATGACCATCCCCTAGCTGTCCTTGAGAAGAAGCTGGTGATTTGTCTTCCTGAACTGCTGCAGTGCATGTGGTGTAGGGACACATGTAGTGCTGTTAGGAAGCAAATTCCAGTAATTTGATGCAGCAACAGTTAAAAAAAACCAACTCTCTGACTCCCACAGTTACCTTGACCACACATCGTCACACTGTGGTTTCTGAAAAGATTCTGTTCCATTCTTCCATTGCTCTGTCTCCATTGCATCTGTTCCAATGATGCAAACTGCGACAAGGGAGACTCTGAAATGTCCACCTTCTTCCTCAACTGCGGATTGGTTAACAGGGCCCACAGCTGTGTCTGACCCATCTCTGTACTTCTGCCCTCAACCCCATCTCTTCCCTCCCACAACAGCAATAGGGTTTCCAAGACAACACAGTGTGAAGCTGGATGAACACAGCAGGCCCAGCAGCATCTGAGGAGGACAAAAGCTGACATTTCGGGCCTAAACCCTTCTTCAGAGAGCAATAGGGTTTTCCTTGTCTTTATCTTCCATCCCAGCAGCATCCAGACCCAAAGGACCATTAGCCACCATTTTTCCATTTCCAGTGAGATGCCATAGCCAGACACTGATTTCCTTCCTAAGATAACAAGGCGAAGAGCTGGATGAACACAGCAGGCCAAGTAGCATCATGGGAGCAGTTGAGCTGCTTGGCCTGCCGTGTCATCCAGCTCTTCACCTTGTTATCGCAGATTATCCAGCATCTGCAGCTCCTACTGTCTCTGGAACATATTTCCTTCCCCTCCATTGCCCACCTTTCACAGGGAGCATTCCCTCGGCACACCCTAGTCTACTACTCCTCCACTCCCAGCATCACCCCACAGACCACGGCACCTTCCTTTACAACTACCTGCCTGTTTACTTCCTCCCTTCTCATTATCCAAGGCCCTTCCATGTAAAGCAATAATTTACCTGCACTTCACTCAATCTAGTCCATTTTATTCACTGCTCATGATGTGGTCTCTTCTACACTAGGGAGACAAAGCACAGATTATACAATTTCTTTGCAGAACACCTACATTCTGTCCACAAAAATAACCTTGAGCTTCCAGTTGCCCACCATTTTAGGATATCACCCTTTTCCCTGGCCAACATCTCTATCTCAAGAACAAAAACAAAGTTGCTGGAAAAGCTCAGCAGGTCTGGCAGCATCTATGAAGGAAAAAACAGAGTTAATGTTTTGGGCCCAATGACCTTTCCTCAGAACTTGTACATTGATGGGGCGGTAATTGGTCGGGTTGGATTTAGAACAAAGAACATAGAAAATTACAGCCCAGGAACAGGCCCTTTGGCCCTCCAAGTCTGCACCAACATGCTGCCCGTCACAACTAAAACCCTCTACCCTTCTGGGGACCGTATCCCTCTATTCCTATCCGGTTCACGTAATCGTCAAGTTGACCTTTAAAAGTTACTATAGTATCTGCTTCCACTACCTCCTCTGGCAGTGAGTTCCACGCACCCACCACCCTCTGTGTAAAAAACTTGCCTTGTACATCACCTTTAAGCCTTGCCCCTCGCACCTTAAACCCATGGCCCCTGGTAGCTGACTCTTCCACCCTGGGGAGAAAGCTTCTGACTCTCCACTCTGTCCATGACCTTCATAATCTTGTAGACCTCTATCAGGGGCCCCCTCAACCTCTGTCGTTCCAGTGAAGACAACCAAACTTTCTCCAGCCTCTCCTCATAGCTAATGCCCTTTATTCCAGGCAACATCCTGGTAAATCTTTTCTGTACCCTATCCAAAGCCACCACATCCTTCTGGTAGTGTGGTAACCAAAACTGAACACAATATTCCAAAAGCAGCCTAACTGAGGTTCTACAAAGCTGCAACATTACCTGCCAATTTTTTAAACTCAGTACCCCGGCCGATGAAGATAAGCATGCCGTACGCCTTGGTGACTACCTTCTCCACCTGTGTTGCTACCTTCAATGACCTGCGCACCTGTACACCCAGATCCCTCCGCCTATCAGTACTCTTAAGGATTCTGCCATTTACTGTATATTTTCCATCTGGATTAGATGTTCCAAAATGCATTACCTCACATCTTTCCAGATTAAACTCCATCTGCCATCTCTCTGCCCGAGTCACCAACCGATCTATATCCTGCAGTATCCTATGACAGTCCTCATCGCTCTCTGCAATTCTACCAACCTTTGTGTCATCTATAAACTTACTAATAAAAGCAGTTATATTTTCCTCCAAACCATTTATATATATTACAAACAGCAAAGGTCCCAAAACCAATCCCTGAGGAACGCCACTAGTCACAGATCTCCATTCAGAAATGCGCCCTTGTACTGCTATCCTCTGTATTCCATGACTGAGGCAGTTTTTTATCCATCTTGCAAGCTCACCTCTGACCCATGTGACTTTACCGTCTGCCATGTGGGACCTTGTCAAAGGCCTCGCTGAATTCCATATAGACAACATCCACTGCCCTATCCTCACTGATCGTCTTCATCACTTCCTCTAGAAACTTACCCGAGTTAGTGAGACACGACATCCCCTTCACAAAACCATGTTGCCTGTCGCTAATATGCCCACCTATTTCCAAGTGGAAGTAAATCCAGCCTTGAAGAAACCTCTCCAATAATTTCCCTGTCACTGACATAAGGCTCACCAGCCTGTAATTAGCTGCATTATCTCTTCTTAAACCTTCCCTTCTTAAACAAAGGAACAACACTGGCTATTCTCCAACCCTCTGGGACCTCCCCTGTAGCCAGTGAGGATACAAGGATTCCCCTCAAGGCCCCAGCAATTTCTTCCCTTGCCCCTATCAGTATTCTGGGGTACATCCCATCAGGCCCTGGGGACTAGTCGACCTTAATGTGCTTCAAAACTCCCAATACCTCCTCCCAAACTATTTACACACCCTTCCCCAGACTCATTATCCACCATGGCCTTCTCTATAGTGAACAGTGACACAAAATACTCATTTAATACCTCACCCATTTCCTCTGGCTCCACACATAAATTCCCTTCCCTATCCTTAAGCAGGCCAACCCTCTTCCTGGTTACCCTCTTGCTTTTTATATATGTATAAAAAGTCTTGGGATTTTCCTTAATCCTGTTGGCCAATGACTTTTCATGACCCTTTTTCGCCCTCCTGACTCCTTGCTTAAGTTTCTTTGACTTTCCTTGTATCCCACCCTTGCCTCATGTGTTCCTGGCCTCCTCACCTTGACAAATGCTTCCTTTTTCTTTTTGATTAGGCTCACAATATCTCTCGTTATCCAAGATTCCCTAAACTTGCCATATTTGTCCTTCATCCTTAAAGGAATGTGCTGGTCCTGCATTCCCAGCAACTTACACATGAAAGCCTCTCACATACCAGATGTTGATTTTCCCTCAAACATTTGCCTTCAATCTACATTCTTCAGTTCCTGCTTAATATTGTTGTAACTAGTCTTCGCCCAATTCAGCACCTTCACCTGACAACTACACTTACCTTTATCCATCAGTACCTTAAAAGATTACTGAATTGTGATCACTGTTCCCGAGCTGCTCCCCTGAGACATTGGCCACCTGGCCAGGCTCATTCCCCAGTACTAGATCCAGCACAGCCCTTTTCCTAGCTGGACTATCTACATATTTCAAGAAGCCCAAATGGATGCTCCTTACAAACTCTGCTCCATCCAAGCCCCAAGCACTAAGTGAGTCTCTGCTGATGGCCCACAGGAAGTTAATATCACCAACAACAATAACCCTGTTACTTTTGCATCTTTCCACAATCTGCCTACAGATCTCCCACTGGCTGTTGGGAGGCCTATAGTAAAGCCCAAACAGTGTGAATGCACCCTTCCTGTTCCTCAGCTATACCCATATTGCCTCACAGTATGAGCCATCCAAGGTGTCCTCCTGCAGTACAGCTGTGATATTCTCCTTAACAGGTAGTGCAGTCCCCCTGTCCCTTTTAGATCCCCCTCTATCCCGCCTGAAACATCTGTTTCCTGGAAAGTTAAGCTGTCAACCCTGTACCCCGCTTAACCAAGTCTCTGTTATACTTCTCGCATTGAAACAGATGCACTTCAGTCAACCTGACTCACTTTTTCTCACAACCCCACCCTGCCTGCCCTTCCTCTGAGTCTTACTGGCTCTATTCTCTTGTTCTCTTTCAGTCAATTCCCCTTTGCATTGGTTCCCAAGCCCCTGCTGAGCTAGCTTAAATCCTCCCACGTGACACCAGCAAACCTCCCAGCCATAATATTTGTGCCCTTCCAGTTTAGATGCGACCCGTCCTTCTTGTACAGGTCCCACATATCTCGGAAGAAATCCCAATAGCCCAGATATCTGAAACACTCCTTCCTACACCATCTGTTTGGCCAACTATTGAGCTTTTATGTATAACCTATGTATAGCATATATTTGGGCAATTTCCCAATTGTCGGGGAGATACCAGTGTTGTAATCTACTGGAACAGCTTGGCCAGGGGAACACCAAGTTCTGGAGCACAAGTCTTCAGGGCTATTGCTGGAATGTTGTCAGGGCCTTTGCTGTGTCCAATGTCTCCAACTGTTTCTTGATGTCAATCGGAGTGAATTGAATTGGCTGAAGACTGATAACTCTGGGGACCACAGGGGAAGGTCGAGTTAGGTCATCCACTGTGAAAGCTTCAGCCTTATCTTTTGCACACATGTGCTGGGCTCTTCCATCATTGAGGATGGGGATATTTGTGGAGCCTCCTCCTCCTGTGAGCTGTTTAATTGCCCACCACCATTCACAACTGGATATGGCAGGACTGCAGAGCTTAGATCTGATCCGTTAGTTGGCAGACAGCTTAGCTCTGCCTATCACCTGCTGCTCTCGCTGTTTGGTGTGCTAGTAATCCTGTTTGGTGGCTTCACCAAGTTGACACCTCATCTTCAGGTATGCCTGGTACTGCTCCTGCCATGCCCTCCTGCGGTCTCCATTGAACCAGGGTTGATCCCATGGCCTGATAGTAATGGTTGAGTGGGGGATGTGCCGGGCCATGGGGTTACAGGTTGTGCTAGAGTTCAATTCTGCTGCTGTTGATGGCCCACAGTGCCTTGTGGATGCCCAGACTTGAGTTGCCAGATGTGTGCAAAATCTGCCCCATTTAGTACAGCAATAGTACTACACAATATGATGGAGGGTATTAATATCAAACATAGAACATAGAACAGTACAGCACAGTACTGGCCCTGTGGCCCACGATGTTGCACCGACCTATTATCCTACTAAAATCAACCTACCCTGCATACCCTACATTATTGTATCATCCATGTGCCTATCCATGAGTCGCTTAAATGTCCTGAATGTATCTGACTCCACTAACACTGCCAGCAGTGCATTCCACACCCACCACTCTCTGTGTAAAGAACCTACCTCTGACTCTCTCCTGTGCCTCCCTCTAATCACCTTAAAATTATGCCCCTTGTAATACTCATTTCCGCCCTTGGGAAAAATCTCTGACTATCCACTCTATCTGTGCCTCTCATCATCTTATACACCTCTATCAAATCACCTCTCATCCTTCTTTGGTCCAATGAGAAAAGCCCGAGCCCTCTCAACCTTTCCTTGTAAGCCCTGCGCTCCAGTCCAGGCAGCATCCTGGTAAATCTCCTCTGCACCCTCTCTGAAACTTCCACATCTTTCCTATAATGAGGTGACCGGAACAGAACACAAAATTCCAATAATGGTCTAACCAGAATTTTATAGAGCTGCAGCATAACCTCACGGCTCTTAAACTCAATTCCCCTGCGAATGAAAGCCAATGCACCACATGCCTTCTTTACAACCCTATCAACTTGGGGAGCAACTTTGACGGATCTATGGGCATGGACCCCCAAGATCCCACTGTTCCTCCACACTGCCAAGAATCCTGCCATTAGCCCTGTATTCTGCATTCAAATTTGACCTTCCAAAATGAATCACTTCACACTTTTCTGTCTTGAATTCCATCTGCCACTTCTTTGCCCAGCTCTGCATCCTGTCAATGTCCCATTGCAACCTACAACAGCCCTCCACGCTGTCTACAACTCCACTAACCTTCATGTCATCGGCAAACTTACTAACCCATCCTTCCACTTCTTCATCCAAGTCATTTATAAAGATCACAAAGAGCAGAGGCCCCAGAACGGATCCGTGTGGCACACCATGGTCACTAAGCTCCAAGCTGAATACTTTCCATCTACTACCACCCTCTGTCTTCTATTGGACGGCCAGTTTTGTATCCAAACAGACAAATTTCCCTGAATCCCAAGCCTCCTCATTTTCTGAATGAGTCTACTATGGGGAACTTTATCGAATGCCTTGCTAAAATCCATATACACCACATCCACTGCTCCACCTTCACCAATGTGTTTTGAATCCTCGAAGAATTCAGTACGGTTTGTGAGGCATGGCCTCCCCCTCACAAAGACATGCTCACTATCTCTAATCAAACTGTGCTTTACCAAATAATCATACATACTATCTCTCAGAATCCTCTCCAATAATTTACCCACCACAGAAGTAAGACTGACTGGTTTGTAAATCCAGGATTATCCCTATTTTCTTTCCTGAACAAGGGAATGGCATTTACCACCCTCCAATCTTCTGGTACTACTCCAGTGGACAATGAGGACACAAAGATCATAGCCAAAGGGGCAGCAATCTCTTCCCTTGCGTCTTGTAAGAACATTAGGTATATCCTGCCTGGCCCAGGGAACTTATCTATCCTCATGTTTTTCAAAATCTCTAGCACATCATCCTTCCTACCATCAACCTGTTCGAGCATATCAGCCTGTTTCATGCTGCCCTCACAAATGTCAAGGTCCCTCTCACTGGTGAATGCTGAAGCAAAGTATTCATTAAGGACCTCCCCCACCACATCTGGCTCAGCACATAAGTTCCCTCCACTATCCCTGATTGGCCCTACCCTCACTCTGGGCATCCTCTTGTTATTCACGTAAGTATAGAAAGCTTTAGGGTTTTCCTTGATGCTACCTGGCAAAGTTTTCTCATACCCACTTCTAGCTCTCCTAAGTCCATTCTTTAGTTCCTTCCTGGCTACCTTGTAGACCTCTAGAGCCCTGTCTGATCCTTGCTTCCTCATCCTTAAGTAAGCTTCCTTCTCCCTCTGAACTAGGTGTTCCACATGTCTTGTCATCCAAGGTACCTCCACTGTACCATCCTTTCCTTGCCTCAGTGGGACAAACCGATCCAGTATCTGTAGCAACTGCTCCCTAAACAACTCCACATTTCTATCATGCATTTCCCTGAGAACACCTGATCCCAACAAGTTCTCCATAGTTCTTACCTAATAGCACTGTAATTCCCCCTCCCCAAATTAAATTCTCAATGTGAAGGCGGGACTTTGTCTCCACAAGGACTGTGCGATGGCCACTCTTACTGATCCTGTCATGGACAGATGCACCTGCAGCTGGCAGATTGGTAAGGATGAGGTCAGGTATGTTTCTCCCTCTTGTTGGTTCCCTCACCACCTGCCGCAGACACAGTCTGGTAGCTCTGTCCTTTAGGACCCGACCAGCTCGATGAGTAGTACTGGTGCCGAGCCACTGTTGGTGGTGGACATTGAAATCCCCCGCCCAGAGTACACTCTGTGCCCTTGACACCCTCAGTGCTTCCTCCAAGTGCTGCTCAACATTGAGGAGAACTGATTCATCAGCCGAGGGAGGGACAGTGTGTGGTAATCAGCAGGAGGTTTCCTTGTCAGTGTTTAACCTGAAGTCATGACAGTTCATGGAATCCAGAGTCAATTTGGGGGAGTCTCAGGCAACTCCCTACCAACTGTATATCACAGTGCTACCACCTCTGCCAGTGAGACAGGACATATCCAGGGTTTGTGACAGTGGTGTCTGAGACATTGTCAACCTGACAATGTAAAAAATTGCCCACTTATGTCCACTACTCAAAAGCAGGACAAATCCAGCCCGGCCGATACCGCCCCATCAATCTCCTCTCGGCCATCAGTAAAGTGATGGAACGTGTCAGTAACAGAGCTGTCAAGCAGCACCTGCTCAGAAATAACCTGCTCAGTGATGCCCAGTTTGGGTTCCGCCAGGGCCACTCAGCTCCTGACCTCATTCCAGCCTTGGTTCAAACATGGACAAAAGAGGTGAATTCCAGGGAGTTTAACATCGAGGTGTATTTGACAGTGTATATCATCAAGGAACCTTAAAAAAACTGGAAGCAATGGGTATCAGTGGGCGAACTCTCTGCTGTTTGGAGTCATAGTTGGAACAAAGGAAGATGATTATGATTGTTGGAGGTCAGTCATCTCAGCTCCAGGACATCTCTGCAGGAGTTCCTCAGGGTAGTGGCCGAAGCTCAACCATCTTCAGCTGCTTCATCAGTAACCTTCCCTCCATCATACAGTCAGACGGGGGTTGTTCACTGATCATTATCTGGATAATATACATGTTTTTCTGACAAAGGTAGGCTATATATGACTCGGATAAGAAAACATTCCTTCATTCAGAAGGCAATCAGTCTGTGAAATTTCAACAACGGAAGGCAGTGCAGGTTGCATTCAAGAAAGAGGTGGATAATGTTTTCAATATTAAAAGCATCAGGAGTATAGAGAGAAAGCAGGGATATGGCATTGAGATGGAGAATCAGCCCTGGTCATATTGAAGATGTAGTAGGCTCAAAGGGTCAAACAACATAATCCTGTACCTACTCTCTATTTTATTAAGTGGTTAGTATCACTTCCACCACACAAGTGCTAGGCAATGACCATCTCCAATGAGAGAGAATCAGACCATCATTCTTTGTTATTCAATAGCATAATCACTGCTGATTTCTCCATTATAAGACCATGAGACTATCGGAAATAGGAACAAGAGAAGAAGTCATTCAGCCCCTGAGCCTGCTCCTTATTCAATTGGATCATAGCTGACCTGACATTCCTCTCATCCAATTTCTGCCCTTTCCCCATAATCCTTGATTCCCCGACTAATCAATTAGTCTATCTCATCCCTAAATATGCACAAAGACTCTGTCCCCATAACTCTCTGTGACACTGAGTTCCAAACATTCTCAAATCTCTGAGAGAAGAAATTCCTCCTCATCTCAGTATGAAATTGGCACCTCTTAATTCTGAATTCTCTTTGGTCCTCTACTCTCCCTTCAGGAGAAACACCCTCTCAGTATTTAGCAAAACCAGAAATTGCTGGAAAAACTCAGCATGCTAAAGATGGGGTGGAGAGAGGGGGAAGGAAAATGATAGTGGAGATGGAGCCCAGAGAAAGAACAAAACAGTTGGACAAAGGAATGGATAAAAATCAGCCTCAGGGAATCAATAACTGCTAATGGGGACTGTTGGCGGCTGATAATGCATTGTTTGTAGTGGCAGTCCCTGTGATGACAATGTTTGGTATGTGGGGGTTGGGATAAGAACGTAGAAGAGGGTGCTTAGGCCCTTAAATAATTGAATTCAATATTGAGTCCAGGTGGTTGCAGGGCTCCCAAGCAGAAAATGAGGTGTTGATAATAAAATGTGAGGCTGGATGAACACAGCAGGCCCAGCAGCATCTCAGGAGCACAAAAGCTGACATTTCGGGCCTAGACCCGTTTCTTGAGCTGAGTTCCGCTGTAGCAAGACAGGGATGTTGGTCATGAAATTGAAATGGTGGGCCACTGGAAGCCCAGGGTCATTTTTGTAAATAGAACATAGGTGTTCTGCAAAGCGGTCATGCAGTCTGCTTTCACTCCTCAGTGTAGAAGAAATCACACTGTGAGCACCTACATACCCTGCTCACAATGGTCTCAGTATTAACCCTGTCAAGCCCTTTATCAATCTTGTACGTTTCAATGAGGTCACCTCTTGCTCACTCAACTCCAATGAGTAGAATCCCAATCTGTTTAGCTTTTGCTTGTAAGACCAGTAATACCAAGGATCATCAGAGTGAATATTTGCTGAACTTTTGCCAAAGAAATGATGCCTTTCCTCAAATGAGGGACCAAAACTGCTCATGGTACACCAGATGTAGTTTCACCAGCACCTTGTACAGTTGCAGGAAGTATATTCGAACCCCCCGAAATAAGGGCCAACATTCTATTAGCCTTCCTGATCACCTGCTGCAACTGTATAGTAGCTTTCTGGGTTTCATGCACAAATCCCACCCCTCCCCAACTCCCTTTGTGTTGCGGCTTTCTAAATTCATTCTCCATTTAAACAATACTTGTCATTTTGTTCTTCTTCAAAAATGAACAACTTCACATTTTCCTGCATTATACTCTATTTGCTAATATTTGGCCCACATACTTAAGTTAACAATATTTATCTGTCAACTATTTGTATCCCACTCACAACCTGCTTTCCCATCTATTTTTATGTCATCTGCAAATTTCACGACAGTGCATTCACTTCTTACCCCCAACTCATTAATATATTGTGGATAAGCATATGGACGTACATGGAATTGTGTAGGTTAAATGAGCTTAAGATCGGTATGACAGGTCGGCACAACATCGAGGGCCGAAGGGCCTGTACTGTGCTGTAATGTCTATGTTCTATATATTGTAAACTGTGGAACCCCATAGATCACAGGTTGCTAATCTGTAAAAAAAATCTCATCTCCTCTCACTATTTCTCACCAAATAGCCAATTCTGTATCCATGCCTATATTCTACCTCCAATAGCATGGACTCTTAGATTATGGCTTAACTTCTTGTGAGGTACCTTGTGGAACACCTTTGAAAGTCCAAATACAACACATCTGCTGGTTGCACTCTATCTACCCTGGTTGATACATCAGCCCGCAAAAAAAACCTCTAATAAATTAGTCTGATGGGATTTCACTTTCAAGAAGCTGTGCTGACTCTGCTTGATAAGATTGTAGTTTTCCAAATGTGCTGTTATTACTTGTTTAATAATTTATCCCAACATTTTTCCAACAATTGATGTTAGGCTAATCAACCTGCTTTTTACTTCCCTCCCTTTTTGAATAAGGTTCTCACAGTAGCAGTTTACCAATCCTCTGGTACTTCTCCAGAATCCAACAATTTTTAAAAAATTACAACCAATGCATCTGCCATTGCAACTGGGAGGTGCAGTTGTTTACTGCGAACCAAGTCTAGGTGTTCCACAAAGCAGTCCCCAAGCTTCCGCTTGGTTTCCCCGATGTAGAGGAGGCTGCGAACTGAACGTAGGTGTTCCTCAAAGTGGGAACGAGGCAACTGCAACTCCCAGTCACGAACCATTTCAACTCCCCCTCCCAGTCCCCAGACAACATGTCCATCCTGGGCCTCCTGCAGTGCCACAATGATGTTGGTAAAGTGTTGGAAAAGGTTATAAGGGATAGGATTCATAATCATCTAGAAAAGAATAAATTGATTAGGGATAGTCAGCACGGTTTTGTGAAGGGAAGGCCGTGCCTCACAAACCTTATTGAGTTCTTTGAGAAGGTGACCAAACAGGTAGATGAGAGTAAACCGATTGATGTGGTGTATATGGATTTTAGCAAGGCGTTAGATAAGGTTCCCCACAGTAGGCTATTGTACAAAATGCAGAGGAATGGGATTGTGGGAGATATAGCAGTTTGGATCGGAAATTGGCTTGCTGAAAGAACACAGAGGGTGGTAGTTGACGGGAAATGTTCATCCTGGAGACCAGTTACTAGTGGTGTACCGCAAGGGTCGGTGTTGGGTCCGCTGCTGTTTGTAATTTTTATAAATGACCTGGATGAGGGCGTAGAAGGATGGGTTAGTAAATTTGCAGACGACACTAAGGTCGGTGGAGTTGGGGATAGTGACGAAGGATGCTGTAGGTTGCAGAGAGACATTGATAAGCTGCAGAGCTGGGCTGAGAGGTGGCAAATGGAGTTGAATGCAGACAAGTGTGAGGTGATGCACTTTGGTAGGAGTAACCAGAAGGCAAAGTACTCGGCTAATGGTAAGATTCTTGGTAGTGTAGGTGAGCAGAGAGATCTCGGTGTCCATGTACACAGATCCTTGAAAGTTGCCACCCAGGTTGACAGGGCTGTTAAGAAGGCATACAGTGTTTTAGCTTTTATTAGTAGAGGGATCGAGTTCCGGAACCAAGAGGTTATGGTGAAGCTGTACAAAATTCTGGTGCAGCCGCACTTGGAGTATTGCGTAGAGTTCTGGTCACCACATTATAAGAAGGATGTGGAAGCTTTGGAAAGGGTGCAGAGGAGATTTACTAGGATGTTGCCTGGTATGGAGGGAAGGCCTTACGAGGAGAGGCTGAGGGACTTGAGGCTGTTTTCGTTAGAGAGAAGAAGGTTGAGAGGTGACTTAATTGAGACATATAAAATAATCAGAGGGTTAGATAGGGTGGATAGGGAGAGCCTTTTTCCTAGGATGGTGACGGCGAGCATGAGGGGGCATAGCTTTAAATTGAGGGGTGAAAGATACAGGACAGATGTCAGAGGTAGTTTCTTTACTCAGAGAGTAGTAAGGGAATGGAACGCTTTGCCTGCAACGGTAGTAGATTCGCCAACTTTAGGTACATTTAAGTCGTCATTGGACAAGCCTATGGACGTACATGGAATAGTGTAGGTTAGATGGGCTTGAGATCGGTATGACAGGTCGGCACAACATCAAGGGCCGAAGGGCCTGTACTGTGCTGTAATGTCCTATGTTCTACGTTCACCCAAAGGTTGCAGGAACAGCAACTCATATTCCGCTTGGGGACCCTGCAGCCCAATGGTATCAATGTGGACTTCACAAGCTTCAAAATCTCTCCTCCCCCCCACTGCATCCCAAAACAAGCCCAGCTCGTCTCCGCCTCCCTAACCTGTCCTTCCTCCCACCTATCCCCTCCTCCCACCCCAAGCCCCACCTTCATCTCCTACCTACTGGCCTCATCCCACTATCTTGACTTGTCCGTCCTCCCTGGGCTGACCTATCCCCTCCCTAACTCCCCACCTACACTCACGTTTACTGGCTCCATCCCCACCTCTTTGTACTGTCTATCTCCTCTCCACCTATCTTCTCCTCTATCCATCTTCTTATCTCCCCCCCACTCCCTATTTATTTAAGAAACCCCTTTTCCTCCCTCATTTCTGAAGAAGGGTCTAGGCCCAAAACATCAGCTTTCATGCTCCTTTGATGCTGCTTGGTTTTCATCCAGCTCTACACCTTGTTATCTCAGAATATCCAGCATCTGCAGTTCCTACTATCACTGGAACTCTTCTTAACTTCCTTTGTTAGCCATGGGTGGTTTATCCCTCTGTTAGAATCTTTCCTTCATACTGGGATATATTTTGTTGAGAATCATGAATTACATCCTTAAATCTCTGTCACTGCTTGCTTACTGCCATTCCTGCTAATCTATTTGCTCATTTTACTTTAGCTAATGTTGCCCTCATTTTGCTAATATTCCTTTTGTTTAATTTAAACATAGTCGTTTCTGGCCCAAGTTTCTCATGCTCAAACTGAACATTAAACTCAATCATGTTCTGATTACAACTTCCTAGGAGATCTTTTATTCGGGGATCATTAATTAAAATTGACTCATTAAATTGTAAACAAAAATCTGTAATTACGCACCTACTGATGACTGTGAATTCAAAACATATCTGGAATTCAGATTCTAATCATGACCATAAGTTCATTGTCGATTGTTAGAAAAGCCCAATTGGATAAATTAAGAATTGCCACTAGTTGGAAAGACCTGGTTGGTTCACCTGTGTCCTTGAGGAAGGAAATCTTTCATCCTCACCTGTTTTGGCTTAAATGTGACTCCAAACACACAGCAATGTGGTTGAGTTACAACTGCCCTCTGAAATGGCCTCTCAAATCATTCCATTCAAGGGCAGTTCGGGGGAGGCAATAAAATTGCTGGTTAGCCAGCGATGCCCGAGCCCCAAAAGTGAATAAAAAATACTCAGCAATCACCAAGCAATAAACTTTCAGTTTTATGTGATGTTACTCTTTGCATTGTGCTTTGTCAATGATCCTGGGCTTTGATTTTGTCTTTCTAAATAACCTTACAAGCTATGGACACAAGCAAAAAGCACCTCTTCCACTCTGCACTAAATTCCCGCACTGCTCCAAAATCCCAGGGCTATATCTTCATTTGGCTGTGTCTCACTTCACATGTGACCTCTCTTTCCCAACCATGCAAAGCTCACTGTCACCAACATCCTGGAGTTATCACTACCCAGAAACTGATTTGGCTCGCCACATAAATATTGTGGCTACAAGAACTGGGCAGAAACTAGGAAATTTGCTCTGAGTAACTCATCTCCTGGCTTCCCAAAACCTCCTCACTATCTGTAAGACATAATGTAGGAGTGTCATTGAATACTTGTCTCTTGTCTGCATGGATGCAGCTCCAGCAACATACAAGAACCTCGACACCACCAGGACAAAGCAACCGCTTGATAACAACAACTTCAACCTTTTCCCAATATTTACAGCCTTCGCCACCAGCGCGTGGTAGCAGCAGGGTGTACCATCTACAAGATGCACTACAGAAATCGACCAAAGATCCTTATTCAGCACCTTTCAAACCCACCACCTGCTGTGTTCATCCAGCCTCACATTTTGTTGCCTTTCAAACCCATGACCACTTCCACTAGAAGGACAAGGGCAGCAGATACATGGGAACACCACACCCTGCAAGTTCCCTCCAAGTGACTCACCGTCCTGACTTGGAAATATATCGCTGTTCCTTCACTGTCACTGGGTCAAATTCCCGGAATTCCCTCCCTAAGGGCATTGTGGATCAACCCACAGCATGTGGCATGCAGCAGTTCAAGAAGGCAGCTCACCCCCACCTTCTCAAGGGGCAACTAGGGATGGGTGTTAAAATGCTGGCACAGCCAGAGACTCCCATATCCCACAAATTATTTTAAAATATATAGTTCCCGAAACAGGACGATATGTGACTTCGAAGGAAGCTTTCAGATGACGGTGTCCTTAATGACCCTTGCTGTTTTCAGCTCTGAATTGTGGAGGACATGATGCTTTCGTACCAATGTAAATGCTTTAAAGGACCCAAATTATGAACTGTGTTAAATAAATAACATTTGATTAGATTAGTATGACTGCTTGTGACATTACTAATTCAGTTTCTGATTGGCATGAACACGCATCTTAAAATTGTCTCAATTTAGTACCAATTTGAGAGTGTGTACCACACTGATGCAGTAAGAGGTGTGTATATAATGTTGGTCTGGAGACAGATTATTGCTGCAGACAAAAGGAAGCTTCCCTTAACAAAAATATGAAGCTATGTTTGCATAGCGAGGTATTAATGGGACAGCACAGAGGGACCTTTACACAATGACTAATCCATTCTACCTTGATCAGAATATCGAAAAATGCTGTATTCCTTTGTACTTTTCTCTGCATTGAGAAGTGAAACATTCCCACAAAATAACAGTTTACAAGTTTAATCCAAGCTGAAAGCTCTTTTTTGCTGTTTCAGCCAAACCAGATGCGTCACATTGATGCATGCACTCGAGTTTATTGTACTTCAGTTGAAGGGCATGTCATTACCCAAGAAGCTAAAGAACATTGCTCTACGAGTTTGGAAGCATGCATTAAGGTGAGGAATGTGTTAATTATCTTCGATTTATAAGGTAGAAGAAGAAATGATTAGAACTAAAACAGAAATTGCTGGAGAAATTCAACAGGTCTGGCAGTATCTGTAGGGAGAAAAACGGGATTCATATTATGGGTCCAGTGGCCATTCTTCAGAACTGATTGTATTTCGGAAAATATTGGTGTATATGTTCTGAAGAAGGGGGGGCGTGTAGTGGGGAGGGTAGGTGTTAGACAGAAGATGCAAAAGTTTGAAACATGTACCAAAAATTTGAAGAACAGCTTCTTTCCCTCTGTTATCAGACATCTGAACTGACCTCTCATATATTAGAGTTGATCTTTCTCTGAGTCTCCTCTGTAGCTGTAACACTATATTCTGCATTCCGTTCTATCCCCCTGATGTTCTTACGGAAGTTATGATTTGCCTGGATAGCATGCAAAACAATACTTTTCACTGTGCTACAGTACATGTGATAATAATAAATCAAAAATCGAAAACCATATCAAAAGCAAGCTCACCTTGCTAAACCAGGTCAGATTGCTACCATTATAGCTGTCTTTATCAATATGCATAATTCAGTTGAGAGACTTCTGAAGAAGGTTCACTGGACCCACAACATTAATTTGCTTTCTCTCCACAGATGCTGCCAGGCCTGCTGAGTTTCTCCAGCAATTTCTGTTTCTGTTTCAGATTTCCAGCGTCTGTGGTTCTTTGGCCATTTTTTTTTCGTTAGGCAGCGGAACTGTTGCCTAAATGTGTCAGTAGTCAATTGCTTGATAATTTGTTGTATGGCAACATCATTTTTGAACTGTGCAAAAATAGACGTTGCTCGAAAAGCTCAAAAGGTGTGGCAGCATCTGTGAAAGAGAAAACATCCGTCGCCGAACCCAAAATGTTAACTCTGATGTTTTGTTCACAGATGCTGCCACACCTGCTGAGCTTTTCCAGAAACTTCAGTTTTAGTTCCTGATTTACAGCAGTTCTTTCGGTTTTTATTTTGTAATGTGTGCTGGCCACATATGCATGAGTCAGGCCATAAGTGGTCATTACCATATCACAAACCACTTTGCTACTAAGACACTGCCTGGAAGCACTCCTATTAACGGGAACATCTCACCCAGAAACAATGTGATTAACTGCATTTATTTAATCACTGGGCCCACAATGAAAGCAATGTCCACTATTGGATTTAGTGAGTGTGGTGCTTTGAGTGCACTTTTAAGGCAATTGGTTTTTTTTTAAAATGAGTTAAATCCAGGTTTCAACCAATATTCAGCACTCCAGAAATTACGGCCCAGTCTTGTCCTTTCACATTGTAAATCTACACCTTTTATGGTTCTTTAGTCATGTCTGATTCCATGTAAGGTGTATGATCACTACATTATCTTGTGTTTAACTCTCTGCATTTTCTCTGTTAGTCTGGTGGTGAGATGTTTGCATCTGAAGGTTCTTGCTGTCAGATGTGTGCTGGTAAGCTAAATCTTCATTTTCATTTGTAGCATCTTCATTTTCACAGTAAAAAATGGCAGCATTGAATCCTCTTGAGTTATCCAATTATTACTACTCCATTGCTTTTTCTCAATAGTGAGCCAAATGATTTCTTTTTAAGTATTTTCCCACTTCATAATGAAGTTTTTTTTAAAAAACGTTCATTGATAGGAGGTGGGCATTGCTGCCTGGACCAGCGTTTATTGTCCATCCCTAATTGCCGCAGTTAAGAGTGAACCACATGTGTAAATCTTAAAATTAATAAACCTTATGCCTGCACACATTTCCTGTACATGAATCCTTATTTGAAACATCTTCTTTCACTGTAAATTCCTTTGACTATATTTATCACAGGAAGTGTCTGTGTTAATTAGATTCAGTCGATGGTGAGGGTCAGGAAGGTGTAACTAATGATGGGGCCGGTTATCCCAAGATCCAGAAGTAGCTGGAAGGGTCTCAGATGTTGCAGTTGTGCAACAATTGAATGTAGTTACAAGCTTGTGTGGGTGGGAGTGGGGACTGCAGCGAAGATGAGCTAGCTGGTCCTCGCACAGCTTCAGGTGGAGCCTTGAAGCAGGGGAAGGAGAAAGGAATGTAAGAGGTATAAGTCATTCACAAAAAGTAAGAGCTGCCGATGCTGGAGTCAGAGATAACACAGCGTGGAGCTGGAGGAGCGCAGCAGGCCAGGCAGGATCAGGGGAGCCAGATGGTTGCTATTTAAGGTTGGGACCCTTCTTAGGAAAAATATGTAAAAAAGTATAGTTAGGGGAGTAGATGAAGTTCTGTATAGTTGACAACATGAGCTCTGAGGCCTGAGTTGCCTGCTGGTACCAGGGCTAAGAACATTCCTGAGAGCTGGAGAGGACTTGGAGTGGGAGGGGAGGGTTCCCATAGTCAATATTAATGAAGTACCAATATATAGCAGGAGCTCCAAGGGATATGGGCAGATAGGGACGGAATTAAAATTGCTACATGAACCATGAGGAAATTGGCATCAACCAGGTAAGATCAGAGTTCTATTCATGGATCAAAGACTAGTGTAGGAGAATTGAGTTTCAATTTGTGGGACTCAGGCACCGGTACAGAGGAAAGTGCAGCTGTGGAGACAGACCTGGACTAGGATCCCAATAAATCAGGAAACCAGGAATGCAGAGAGGGAGATTTAAATTAAACAATGGATGGAGCAGGGTAGGGCAAGTTTATATTGGGTGAGACTTGGAAAATTATCAAGGAATGTTAAGGCATAGTGTAGGGTAGTGATATAGATAATGATAACCAGAGTGACAGGAAGGGACAGAAATTAAACTAAAGAGAACAGAATAGTAGAACATAGAGTTTTAAACAGAACACACAGAGATGAAGTAGCATTATAAGATAGCCACAACAGATACATGGCTGCAAAGTGACAAAGGCGGAGAACTAAATATTCATGGCTTTTTCACAACTTGAAAGTATGGGCAGAAAAGAAATGGTGCTGAGTTAGCTCTGTTAATAAAGCAAGAGATCAGTACAGCGGGGAGAAATCATCTTGGCTTGTAAGAGCAAGATAAAGGCTAGAAATAACAAGTGAAAGAAGTCACAAGTGGTAGTGGTGTGTTGGCCTCCAAAAAAAATGAAAGGAGAGAAAGGAGGGAATTAGAGATAATGGGAACTGCAGATGCTGGAGAATCCAAGATAATAAAATGTGAGGCTGGATGAACACAGCAGGCAAAGCAGCATCTCAGGAGCACAAAAGCTGACGTTTCAGGCCTAGACCCTTCATCAGAGAGGGGGATGGGGGGAGGGAACTGGAATAAATAGGGAGAGAGGGGGAGGCGGACCGAAGATGGAGAGTAAAGAAGATAGGTGGAGAGGGTGTAGGTGGGGAGGTAGGGAGGGGATAGGTCAGTCCAGGGAAGACGGACAGGTCAAGGAGGTGGGATGAGGTTAGTAGGTAGCGGGGGGTGCGGCTTGGGGTGGGAGGAAGGGATGGGTGAGAGGGAGAACCGGTTAGGGAGGCAGAGACAGGTTGGACTGGTTTTGGGATGCAGTGGGTGGGGGGGAAGAGCTGGGCTGGTTGTGTGGTGCAGTGGGGGGAGCGGACGAACTGGGCTGGTTGAGGGATGCAGTAGGGGAAGGGGAGATTTTGAAACTGGTGAAGTCCACATTGATACCATATGGCTGCAGGGTTCCCAGGCGGAATATGAGTTGCTGTTCCTGCAACCTTCGGGTGGCATCATTGTGGCACTGCAGGAGGCCCATGATGGACATGTCATCAAGAGAATGGGAGGGGGAGTGGAAATGGTTTGCGACTGGGAGGTGCAGTTGTTTTTTGCGAACTGAGCGGAGGTGTTCTGCAAAGCGGTCCCCAAGCCTCCGCTTGGTTTCCCCAATGTAGAGGAAGCCGCACCGGGTTGCAAAGCGGTCCCCAAGCCTCCGCTTGGTTTCCCCAATGTAGAGGAAGCCGCACCGGGAGGGAATTAGACTGGTTAGCCTGACATCGGGGAAAATGCTGGAGTCGATTATTAAGGATGTAGTAACTGGAGCATTTGGAAAGTGGTGTCAAATCAGCATGAATTCACTAAAGGGAATGTTTACTTGACAAATCTTCTGGAATTTTACAGTAGAGTGGACAAGAGCGATTCAGTGGATGTTGTGTATCTGGACTTTCAAAAAGCTTTTGACAAGGTCCCACACAAGAGATTAGTAAGCAAAATTAAAGTTCATTGTATTAGAGATGATGTATTGTTGTGGACTGAGAACTGGTTGGCAGACAGGAAGCCGAGAGTTGGAATAAATCAGTCCCTTTCAGAGTGGCAGTCTATGATGAACGCCGCAGGGCTCAGTGCTGGGACCCCAGCTGTTCACAATATACATTCGCAATTTGGATGAAGGAATTGAATTCAGCATCTCCAAATGTGCAGATGGCACTAAGCTGGGTGGCAGTGTATGCTGTGAGGAGAATGTAAAGAGGCTGCTGGGTGACTTGGACAGACTGGCTGAGTGTGCAAATACTTGACAAATGCTGAATAATGTGGATAAATGTAACATGTTTTGGGTGCCAAAAGCAGGAAGGCAGTTATCTGAGCGGTGGCAGTTTAGGAAAAGGTGAGGTGCAATGCGATCTGGGTGTCATGGTGGAACACTTACTGAAGGTGTGGCATGGAGGTGCAGCAGGCAGTGAGGAAAGCTAATGGCATCAGCGATAACCGGAACTGCAGAAGCTGGAGAATCCGAGATAACAAAGTGTGGAGCTGGATGATCGCGGCAGGCCAAGCAGCATCATAGGATCAAGAAAGCTGATGTTTTGGGCCTAGACCCTTCATCAGAGAGGGGGGAGGGGAAGAGGATTCTGAAATAAATAGGGAGAGAGGGGGAGGATTCCCAGGATGGCAGGACTGAGGAAAAACTGGATCGACTGGGCCTGTACTCGCTGGAATTTAGATGAATGAGGGGGAGGTCTCATAAACATATAGGATCCTGATGGGACTGGACAGGCTAGGTGTGGAAAGAATGTTCCTGATTCCCCTCACAGGTAAGCCATTCAGGACTGAGATGAGGAAGAATTTTTGCACTCAGAGAGTTGCAAACCTGTGGAATTCTCTACCAAAGAACGGTGTCGGGGACAGTTTATTAGATATATTCAAGAGGAAGCTGGATGTGGCCCTTGTGGCTAAAAGGCTGGAGGGGTATGGAAGGAAAGTGGGCATGGAATACCGAGATTGCATGATGGGGACAATGTTTACAACAGGGTAAAATTACAGCATAATCTTGATAGATTACGTGAATGCGCAAAGCCGAGTCAGATAGATTTTAATATAAGCAAGTGTAATGTTAACAATTTTGGACGGGAAGAGAAAAGATCAGGGTATCTTTAAAAAGGTACAAAGTTAAATACAGTGGATATCCAGTGGTATTTGGGGGGTCAGGTGCACAGCTCTTTAAAATGCCACATAAAAGATGCTGACAATAGTTGAGAAGGCTAATGGAATGCTGGTCTTTACATCTAAAGGGCTGGAGTGTTGGAAAGCAGAACTAATGCTGCAGTTACCCAAAACCCTGATTAGACCCCACTTACAGTACTGTGAGCAAACTAAAGAAAAATGTTTTGGCCCTGGAGGGAGTTCAACATGCGTTTACAAGGCTTATGCCTGGGCTTCAGGGGTCATGTTATGAAGAAAGATCGGTTAAATCAGGCCTTTATTCTCCAAATTCAGAATCCGAGAATTGCTACAGTGCAGAAAGAGACCATTTGGCCCATTGACTTTGCACTGACCCTTCAAAGAGCATTATGCCAAAATCCAGGCCCCACCCTATCCTTGTATCCCCACATTTTGTATGGCCAATCCACCTAACCTGTACATCTTTGGACTAACCACTTACTGAGACACAGTGCCAACGTTTAGAAAGTTAGGGGGTGATCTTATGGAGATTTTTAGAATCTTTCTGGGGTGGCAGGGTGGCTCAGTGGTTAGCACTGCTGCCTCACGGTGCCTGGGACCCGAGTTTGATTTCACCTGCAGGCAGCTTGCTGTATGGAGCTTGTATATTGTCCCTGTGTCTGTATGGTTTCCTCCCACAGTCCAAAGATGGGCAGGCTAGGCAGATTGGCCGTGCTAAATTGTCCCTCGTGTCCAGGGATGTGCAGGCTATGTTGTTTAGTTATGGCAAATGTGAGGTAATGGGGACAGTGTAGGGGTCTGGATTGGATGTCTTCAGAGGGCCAATGCAATCTGAAAGGTCAAAATAGCCTCTTTCTGCGCTGTAGGAATTCTGCGATGTTGATAGGGTAGATAAAGATTAAACTGTTTACACTGGTTGAAGATTCTAGGATCAGGGACATAGTCTAAGAATTAGGACCAAGTCATTCAGGACAGATATTAGATAGCACTTCCACAAGAAACAAGTGAAGTTTAGAATTCTCTTTCTCAAATGGTATTCAATGCTACTTCAAGTATTAAATTTAAATCTGAGACAATTTTTTTGATTCAGCATGGGTTCCAATAGATATGAGCCTGAGGCAAACATACGGAGTTAGGGCGTATTTCAGCTGTGATCTTATTTAATTCTAACAGTCACAGAAATGTGAATGTAGATTGGATGTTTGTCCTCGCAGCTGAGTCTGGAGCCAGTGTGTATAGTCTCAAAAAAGACGGCTGAGATGAGGAGGAATTCCTTAGAGGAGCACCAGTCTTTGGAATTTGCTACCATGTGGCCTTGCCACATGTTAAGCCTTTATATAATATTTTGTAAATTTAATCCTGAAAATCTCAAACCGGAAAATTCCAGTCATAGTTACCAAGTATCAGCTCCCCTCACTGGAGATTCAGCTCTTGTTCAGCTATCAGATAAAATCCATTGGGTTATGGAATTGGCTGTATTCCTGCAATTAATAATTATTGTTGTGTTTTTGTTCCCAGTTGCTGCGACAATTCAAACATGCAGTGCAGTTGTGAAGAATGTCAAATTGATTGACGGTATCTGCTCTGGCCAGGTAATGATGCATAATGTTTTTCCCTCTTCTTCCCCATAAACTCTGAGTTTTGAGAGCAGTTGCAAGTAACAAGGTAATATTATGGTAATATTGCCTGAATTAGTGTGAATAAATGCACTAAAAGCGCGTGTTCAAATCCCACTACTGTAATAAAAGAAGGGTGCATTTCATTATTTTATTAAATCTGAAATTAAACAAAACGATTTTCAGTCATGATTACAGCATAAGAAAGGAGGAACAAAAACAGAAGTTGCTGGAAAAGCTCAGCAGTTCTGGCGGCATCTGTGAAGGGAAAAAAACAGAGTTCACGTTTCGGGTCAGGTGACCCTTCCTCAGAACTGACTCTTAGGTCTTCCCTGCCAAGCAGTACTGTCCAATTATGCCAGCTCTTCTTCCTCAATTCAGCACCCCCATCTGTTCTCTGCAAATCTCAACTCCCTGAGTGAGCAAAGACCTGTGTGTCTCACCCTTAAATATATTCAATGATGAAGCATTTCAAAACAATCTAGAATATAGGATTGTGAAGATTCACAACAGTTTGAATGAAGAAATTTCTCCCTGACCTCAGTCTCAAATAGTTGGCTGCTTATCCTGAGACTGTGCCCCTGTATTCTACCCTATCTAACCTATCAGAATCCTGGATGTTTCCATGAGCTCATCTCTCATCTTCTAAACTCCACAGCACCTCAGTCCAGTTTACTCAGCATCTCATTGGAAGACAACTCTCTCTTCCCAGGGACCAATCTGGCAAGCCACCTCGGTATTATCTCTAAAGGAAATATAGTCTTCCTGAGATATGGAGACAAAAAATGTACCCAGTAATCTGATTCCTCAGTGAGCTGGAAGAGTTAGAATTCCAGTGACTTGCTCACTGCCAGCCCTGCGTTTGCTGCTCAGTCACTCACGCAACAGATGGCCAATTGGTGCCCATGGAGTGGTAAGAAGATAAATTATAGGTGCACGGTGAGTAGGTGCTAGGTGAGGGGGCCTCTACACCCCATTGACACTGCAGCCCAGCACGTGTGACAGAGAAGTATTTTGTGAACAAGATGTCAGTACCCACTGCACTTGTGCAGGCCACTTGCTCTGAGAATCTGTGTTTATTCTGTAATGAAGCTCAAAAACTATTAAAAATGCAATTGAAAAAATCCAAACGGCACAGCCACCTTCCCCAGAAGAATCTGCTTATAAGTTCCATCATGGCCCAACAGTAAGCTTTTTCTTATACAGACACTTCAATGTTATTTCTTCACATTTACATGAACCTTATTCACTGGTGCCCTCTTACCATTAAGACAAATGTTCTCTCTTCTCCGATGCTGCATTATTTTTAATTCATTGATACTCTGCAACACTAATCTATAAACACAACTTCTCTCTTTTCATTTCAAAACCTCCCTTCTCAGCCATCCCATTCACTGAAAACTCTATCCACAGCCATTAGAACATAGAACATTACAGCACAGTACAGGCCCTTCGGCCCTCGATGTTGTGCCGACCTGTCATACCGATCTCAAGCCCATCTAACCTACACTATTCCATGTACGTCCATATGCTTATCCAATGACGACTTAAATGTACCTAAAGTTGGCGAATCTACTACCGTTGCAGGCAAATAATGTTAGACAATTCAGCAGGACAACGATTTCCAGAGCAATTTGTTTTTTTTATTCATTCAGTTGATTTCAGAGTCTCCGGCTGGGTCAGTATTTATCGCACATCTTTAGTTGCTCTCAAGAAGGTAATCTCCTGTGGTCCTGCCACATCCCCTCGGGAATGGTGGTGGACAGTTTAGCAACTCACTGGAGGAGGAGGCTGCAAATATACCTTCATTGTCAATAATGGGGGAGCCCAGCACATCAGTGTAAGGCCAAGGCTGAAACATTTGTAATAATCTTTAAACTGCAGAGCCAAATGAATGATCCATTTGATCCTCCGCTGGATGTCTCAGCACCACAGAATCTAGTCTTTTGCCAATTTGATTCACATCATGTGAACCTATCCTTGCAAGACTTGTGAACTTTCTCTAATCTGCTTCCAATGCAGTCGCCCTTAAACGACAAGAACAATTCTAATAGAATCTCTACAACATAGAAGCAGGCCATTTGGCCCATTGAGTCCACATCGACCCTCTGAAGAACACTGCACCCAGACCCAACCTCATACGCTATCCCTGTAACCCTGCATTTCCCATGGCCAATCCACATAGCCTGCACATTCCTGGACACTGTGGGCAGTTTAGTGTGACACATCTTTGGACTGTGGGAGAAAACCAGAGTAATTGCAGGGAACCCACACAGACACAGGGAGAATGTGCAAACTCCACACAGACAGTTGCCCGCGGGTGGAATCGAACCCGGGTCCCTGGCGCTAACCACTGAGCCACCGCGTTCAAATTCTATTCACAGTATCTTATACCAACAACCAAAGTAAAATTATAGCAAGACATTCCCACTTTTAAACTCCATGCCCCTTATATTAAAGACTAAAATTTCATTTGGCTTCTAAATTATTTGTTGTTTCTGCGATGCTGACTTCTGTGATTCACAGACGAGGTCACCCAGGTTGCTCTGGACTGCCACATTCCGCACGCTCTCTACATTTATATAATACTTTGTTTTTGTGATCTTCCTGCCAAAGTGTACAACCTCACATTTTCCCTCATTACACTCCATCTGAAAATTTTTTACCCATCTACTTAATTTATCTGTATCTCCTTACAGACGTTTTGTATCTTCCTCGCAACTTCCTTTCCTGTCTATCTTTGCACCATCAGCAATTGAGCTGCAGAGCACTCAATTCAATGTAGATAGGAAATAGTTGAGGCCTCGGCTTTGCTCCTTTCAACATTACATTAGTTACAGAGAAAACAAGGTGTCGAGCTGGGTGAACACAGCAGGCCAAGCAGCATTACTTACAGTTTACCTACCTGAAAATGACCCATTTTTCACACTGTCTGTTTCCTGATAGCCAGCTACTCCTTTTTCCATGCTAATATATCAGCCCCAAAACCATATATACTTATCATTAATGTGATAATGGGAACTGCAGATGCTGGAAAATCCAAGATAATAAAATGTGAGGCTGGATGAACACAGCAGGCCCAGCAGCATCTCAGGAACACAGAAGCTGACGTTTCGGGCCTAGACCCTTCGGTCTAGGCCCGAAATGTCAGCTTCAGTGCTCCTGAGATGCTGCTGGGCCTGCTGTGTTCATCCAGCCTCACATTTTATTATCATTATACTCATCATTAATGTTCTTTTATATGGTACGTTGTTGAATGCATTGTCAAACTCCAAACAGACTATGTTTAATGGGTCCCATTTATCCACCCTACTGGTTACACGTTCAAAAAAAAACACAAATACATTTTCAAAATCATTTCCCACTTACAAAACTCATTGACTTTTCTTGATTGTATTATGGTTTTCTCAATTTCCAGCTACTACCTTCTTAAGAACAGATCCTCACACTTTCCCATGAACAGGTGTTAGGCTAACTGGCCTGTAGCTTCTTCAGTGGCACCTTTTCAGAGCCTAGGGCAGTTTGCAAGATTACAAACCATGCAAATGCTTTATAGCCACTTATTCAAAGACCCAAAGATGTGAGGCAATAGGTCCTGGCTCCTGTCAGCATTAAGATCTGATAATTTTCCCAGTACTTTTTCTCCAGCGATCATGATTATTTTAACTTCCTCAGTCCCATAAATGTATGGTCAAAGCCTCAGCCATTTCCCATTATTAGCTCCCCAGTTCCACTTGCTGATGGACTAGTGCTGAACTTAGCTACTTCCCTTTTCATATATTTGTAGAACTTCTAGTGTCTACGTTTGTATTAATAGAGTCATGGGGATAAACAGCATGGAGACAGACTCTTTGGTCAAACTCATCAACTAGATATTTGAAATAAATCTAGTCCCATTTGCCAGAACTTGGCCCATATCCCCCCCCCACCAACTCTTCCTGTTCATGTCCCCATCCAGATGCCTTTTAAATGTTGTAACTGTACCAGCCTCCACCACTTCCTCTGGCAGCTCATTCCATACACGCATCACCCTCTGCATGAACAAGGTGCCCCTTAGGTCCCTTTCAAATCATCCCCCTCTCACCTTAAACCTATGCCCCTCTAGTTCTGAACTCTTGCAAATTTTCTCTTATGCTCTGATTTCTCTTTCTCTTACTCTCCCCGTCTTTTGTCCAATCACTAGGTTTACAGCATCATACACTTTTTGTTTCTCTTTGACATCCAAAGACCAGAAGACGTATAAATAGACAATTCAGTCCATCAAGTTTACTCTGCCATTCAATGACATTATAACTGGGCAGGTACATGACTGACCTATTCCCTCCCTACCTCCTCACCTATGCTCTCCTCTCTACCTATCTTGTTTTCTCTCCATCTTCGGTCCGCCTTCCCCTCTCTCCCTATTTATTCCAGTTCCCTCTCCCCAACCCCCTCTCTGATGAAGGCTCTAGGCCCGAAACGTCAGCTTTTGTGCTCCTAAGATGCTGCTTGGCCTGCTGTGTTCATCCAGCTCCACACTTCATTATCTTAAAGCCTGGCTTTTTGCCTCTCTCCTTCTCTTTTTGAATAGGGGTGTGACATTGGCAGTTTCCCAATCCTTCAGTACTTCTCCAAAATCCAAGGAACTCTGGAAGATTATAACCAATGCATCTACTATCTCTGTAGCTACCCCTTTTAGGATCCTAGGATGCAAACCATCAGGGCCAGGGGACTTAACTGCCTTTAGCTCCATTTGTTTGTCTGTTTCTACTTCTCTAGTGATGGTACTGTTCCTAATTCCTCTCCCCACCCCCACCTTTTTGTTCACATTAATGAGATGTACCATAAAGACTGACGTAAAGTATCTATTTAACTCCTCTGCCATTTCCTTGTGCCCCATAACCATCTTCCCAGATTGATTTTCTAAGGGGCCTACATTCACTTTAACCAGTTTCCCCTTCTATAATATATATTCAGCAAAGATTTTATTGTCCGTTTTTGAACACCTCACTAGCTTTCCGACGTAGTTTATTGTATCTGTCTTTTTTTAACCCTTTTATTCTTCCTGTGCTGGATTCTGAATTTAACTCCATCTTCAGGGCAATCACAGGATTTTGCCTCCTTATATGATTTTTCTTTCAACTTTATACTCACCTTAACTTCCTTGGTTAGCTATGATGCGGAGGTGCTGGTGTTGGACTGGAGTGAACAAAGTCAGAAGTCACACAGCACCACATTGTATTTCAACTGGTCAGCTTTCAGAATGTAGACCCTTTGTCAAGGAAGAAGCTACACTCCAAAAGCTTGTGATTTCAAATAAACCTGTTGGACTAGAACTGGTCAGTGATAATGGGAACTGCAGATGCTGAAGAATCAGCGATAACAAAGTGTGGAGGTGGATGAACACAGCAGGCCAAGCAGCATCTCAGGAGCACAAAAGCTGACGTTTCGGGCCCAGACCCTTCATCAGAGAGGGGGAATGGGGAGAGGGAACTGGAACAAATAAGGAGAGAGGGGAAGGCGGACTGAAGATGGAGAGAAAAGAAGATAGGTGGAGAGGAGCGTATAGGTGAGGAGGTAGGGAGGGAATAGGTCAGTCCGGGCAGGACGGACAGGTCAAGGAGGCGGGATGAGGTTAGTAGGTAGGAAATGGAGGTACGGCTTGAGGTGGGAGGAGAGGATAGGTGAGAGGAAGAACAGGTTAGGGAGGCAGGGATGAGCTGGGCTGGTTTTGGGATGCAGTGGGGGAAGGGGAGATTTTGAAGCTGGTGAAGTCCACATTGATACCATTGGGTCTGCAGGGTTCCCAAGCGGAATATGAGTTGCTGTTCCTGCAACCTTTGGGTGGCATCATTGTGGCACTGCAGGAGGCCCATGATGGACATGTCATCTAAGGAATGTGAGGGGGAGTTGAAATGGTTCACAACATGGAGGTTCAGTTGTTTATTGCGAACCGAGCAGAGGTGTTCTGCAAAGCGGTCACCAAACCTCCACTTGGTTTCCCCAATGTAGAGGAAGCCACAACAGGTACAGTGGATACAGTATACCACATTGGCAGATGTGCAGGTGAACATCTGCTTAATATGGAAAGTCGTCCTGGGGCTTGGGACAGGGGTGAGGGAGGAGGTGTGGGGGCAAGTGTAGCATTTCCTGCGGTTGCAGGGGAAGGTGCCGGGTGTGGTGGGGTTGGAGGGCAGAGTGGAGTGATCAAGGGAGTCACGGAGAGAGTGGTCTCTCCGGAAAGCAGACAAGGGTGGGGATGGAAAAATGTCTTGGGTGGTGGGGTCGGATTGGAGATGGCAGAAGTGTCGGAGGATGATGCGTCGTATCTGGAAGTTGGTGGGGTGGTGTGTAAGAACGAGGGGGATCCTCTTTGGGCGGTTGTGGCGGGGGCAGGGTGTGAGGGATGTGTCGCAGGAAATGCAGGAGACACGGTCAAGGGCGTTCTTGACCACTGCAGGGGGGATGTTGCGGTCCTTGAAGAAAGCGGACATCTGGGATGTGCGGGAGTGGAATGCCTCATTCTGGGACCAGATGCGGCGGAGGCGAAGGAATTGCGAATAGGGTTGGAATTTTTGCAGGAGGGTGGGTGGGAGGAGGTGTATTCCAGATAGCTGTGGGAGTCGGTGGGCTTGAAATGGACATTGGTTTGTAGGTGGTTGCCTGAGATGGAGACAGAAAGGTCCAGGAAGGTGAGGGATGTGTTGGAGATGGCCCAGGTGAACTTGAGGTTGGGGTGGAAGGTGTTCGTGAAGTGGATGAACTGTTCGAGCTCCTCTGGGGAGCAAGAGGTGGCGCCGATACAGTCATCAATGTAACGGAGGCAGAGGTGGGGTTTGGGGCCTGTGTAGGTGCGGAAGAGGGACTGTTCCACGTAACCTACAAAGAGGCAGGCATAGCTTGGGCCCATGAGGGTGCCCATGGCCACCCCCTTAGTCTGCAGGAAGTGGGAGGAATCGAAAGAGAAGTTGTTGAGGGTGAGGATGAGTTCGGCTAGGCAGATGAGGGTGTCGGTGGAGGGGGACTGGTCGGGCCTACGGGACTATAACTGGTGTCACGTAACTTCTGACTTTGTTCTTGCTTAGCCGTGGTAGGTTTATCCCTCTCATGGAATCTTTCCTCCTGACTGGGATATATTTTTGTTGAGATTCATGAATTCCATCCTTAAATATCTGCCACTACAGATTTACTGTCTTTCTTGCAAATCTATCCGGCCAGGCCACTTTAGCTAACTCTAACCTCATTTCATTGTAATTTTATTTAAGTTAAACATAGGTGAATTCTGAGAAATTTTCTTACACTGAATATTAAATCGTACCATGTTATGATCACTACTTCCCAAGGGATATTTTGTTTGGAGGTAATTTATTAGACCTGCCTCATTACCTCATTCCAGATCCAGGATAGGCTGTGAGATAACAAGGTGTAGAGCTGGATGAACACAGCAGGCCCAGCAGCATCTTAGGATCAGGAAAGCTGACGTTTCGGGCCTAGACCCTTCATCAGAAATGCCCATTTTCTGAAGAAAGATCTAGGCCTGAAGCGTCAGCTTTCCTGCTCCTCTGATGCTGCTTGTCCTGCTGTGTTTATCCAGCTCTGCACCTTGTTATCTCAAATTCTCCAGCATTTGCAGTTCCTATTATCCAGGAAAGGCTGCCCCCGGTTAGCCCATGACATATTGCTCTAGGAAGCAATCCCTTATTCTATCAACTCATTGTAGGAGCTACCCTTTCCAATTTGATTGACAAAATCAACATGTAGATTAAAATCACCATTAACTGTTGCTCTATTCTTTTTACATACTCTGAAAATTTGTTGATTTATAACATTACATACGGTGCAGCTATTTATGGGGGCTATTCACTTCTCATACCAATGTTTTCTTTCACGTGCTGTTCCTTACCTGCTCCCAAATCAACTCGACATCAGCCTAGCTGAGGTCATTTCTCACAAATGCCCACTTCTCATTTCTTACTTACAGTGCTACCTCACCATTTCTTCCGTCCCTTCCATCTTTCCGAAAGGTCAAATACATTTGAATTTTAAGTTCCCAATTTTGATCTTGTAGTAACCATAACGGCTACGAGGCCATACGTGGGCCGAAGGGCCTGTACTGTGCTGTACTTTTCTTTTCCATCTGTTCATCTCGATTTGCAGTGTCAGCTTGCCTACCTTAGTCCAAATGCTGTGTGCATGCACAGACTTAATTTCTGAGGAACATAGGAACCAGGAGCTGGAGTAGGCAAATCAGCCTTAACCAGGTCTTATCCTGGTCTCAATTCCACTTTCCTGCCCACTGCCCAGTGCCCTTTATCTTGTTTTCATCTGAAACATATCTTTTGTTTTAAAAACCAAAAGAACTGCGGATGCAGTAAATCAGGAACAAAAACAAAGTTGCTGGAAAAGCTCAGCAGATCTGGCAGCGTCCGTGGAGGAGAAAACAGGGTTAACGTTTTGGGTCCAGTGACCCTTCCTCAGAACTGATGGTGGCTGGGAAAATGTCAGTTTATATGCAGAAAATAGGGAGGAGGGTGGGGAGTAAACGATAGGATAGAGCCCAAAGACAGAGAAAGACAGTTGGACAGACAAAGGAGTTGCTAACGATCAGGCCGGGAGGGTGAATAGTTGTTAATGGGGACTGTTAGTGACTAACAACAGGGAGTGTGTAGTGGCAGGCTGTGTGGTAACAGGGCCTGGTGTGTGAGGGCTGAGACATGGAAGAGTTTAGGCCCTAAAATCAATATTGATCCAGAGGGCTGTAGGGTCCCAAGCAGAAAATGAGGTGTTTTTCCCCCAGCTTGCGTTGGGCTTCACTGGAACACTGTAGCAAATCAGAGACAGAGATGTTGGCCAGGGAACAGAGTGATGCATTAAAGTGGCAGGCGACAGGTAGTTCAGGGTCTTTTTTGCGAGCAGAATGTAGATGTTCTACAAAGTGGTCTCCAAGTCTCCACTTTGTTTCCCCAGTGTAGAGGAGACCCCATTGTGAGCAGCGAATGCAGGAGATTAGATTCTGGGAAGTACAGGTGAAGTGTTGCTTCACCTGGGAGGTATGTTTGGGCTCTTGGATACTGGGGAGGGAGGGGGTAAATGGGCAGGAGTTGCACCTTCGTTGGTTACAGGGGAAGGTGCCATAGGGCTGTGGGGGGGTGTTGGGGGTGAAGGAAGTGTGGTCCAGGGTGTTCCAGAGGGAACGGTCCCTGTGGAAGGTGGACAAGGGAGGGGAGAGGAATATGTGCCTGGTGGTGGCATCATGCTGGAGGTGGTGGAAATGGTGTCTGATGTCCAATATCTTTTGTTTTCTTGAATTTGTTGATTGATTCTGCCTCCATAACACTCTGGGGCAGTGAGTTCCACGTCCATCTTAACAATCCCCTTTGGCATTTTATGTCCCTCAATCATATACCCCCTCATTGTCCTGAACTCCAAGCTATTCTACCGCTCCTCGTACGCCAGCCCTTTCATCCCTGGAATCAATCTGGTGAACCTTGTCTGAACTGTCTCCAGTGCCACCACATTATTCCTCATATCCCGTATATAAACTGACGTTTTCCCAGCCACCATCAGTTCTGAGGAAGGGCCACCGGACCCGAAGCGTTAACTCTGTTTTCTCCTCCACAGATGCTGCCAGACCTGCTGAGCTTTTCCAGAAACTTTGTTTTTGTTCCATCCCATTATTCCTCAAGTAAGGAGATCAAAACTGGACACAATATTCCAGGTGTGGTCTCATCAACACCTTATATAATTGTAACAACATCGCCTTCGTTTTACAATCCAGTCCTTTTGCAATAAATGCCAGTCTTCCATTTACGTTCCTTATTATATGCTGCTGGGGAGGCACCATACAATTGTGAACTCTCATCTGTGGCCACAGAAAAGCCTGGCTACTCCCACTACAATTGAATTTCCCATAACTATTACATTTCTGCACTTTTTTCCTCCTCTTCTGTACACCAGTGCCAAAAGTGATGGGTTAAATTTGGCTGTTCCTGACTTCCCCTGAGAGGCAGTTCCCCCCAACAGCATCAAACAGGGCATTTCAGTTTAGCAGGGGAATAGCCACAGGTCTGCCTGATCTGCCTGCCTAGTCCTATTACTCTGCCTGATGGTCACCTATTCCTGATGCTCTGATGAAGGGTCCAGGCCCGAAACGTCAGCTTTTGTGCTCCTGAGATGCTGCTTGGCCTGCTGTGTTCATCCAGCCTCACATTTTATTATCTTGGTCACCTATTCCCTTTCTGCTTGTGGACTCTGCCTGCAGTGTGACCACCTCCCTATAGGTGCTATCTCTGATTCTCTCAGCTTCATGGATGCTCCACAGTGTTCCCAGCGACTGTTCCAGCTCTGAAACCCCCAGGGCTTTCAGGAACTGCGGCTCAAGACACTTCCCGCACATGTCCTCATCCCAGGCACTGAAAATATACCTAACTTTTCGCACAGAGTAGGAGGAGCATGCCACAGCTTTCGGCTAATCTGCCATGATTCACTCCTTTCTATTAAACTTTAAAGGGCTGTTAAAATCAAATAGTATCAATTACTTTAGGGCCCTTCTTCCCCAGACCTTGCTAAAACAGAATAAAGCCCTTACAAATGAATATAGCTCATACAAAATCACAAAATAAAGACTCTGTAAACAGTACAAATATTCACCCAATCAGCAGCTCTTACTTGCCCTGTGTCACTATTTCTGGATTGAGTGAAGGTAACACTAGGCTGGTCCTCTGAAAGTTCTCCTGTTACTCTGCTCAGCTGCTCAATCTCTGACCTCTGATACTCAGAATTCCTGAAGGTCGATCTTTCCCCTTATGCTCCAAATTATCTTAAGACCTTACTTTTATATTAAAGTGCAGAAGTATCCACCAATGAGAGAAAATGAGGGACTGAACAGCCCCTCCCTCGTTCACTAAACTCCAGTTACACTCTAAAGGAAGAAGGCAGCAATCCAATGCAGGCCTCGGTTTAAACTCCCCCAATATACTCCAGTGGATTTGAACGCAACGTTCCCAGAACACTAGCTATACTAGTGGCATTACTGATACCATCACCATTATGCCACTGCCTTTCCAATAAATTAAGCAAACTTTTGACATTTTTTCCACTCTCTATCGTCAAAGTATAATATTGTCTCATTTATAGAGTAAGTTCCTTATTTTAAACTCCTTCTACTCTAAAAGAAAATGCCTTGTAAATTGCTTAAATTTAGATCTTAGCAATTTGCTTTGAACTTATCAACTTTTTTAGCTCAGTTATTTTAATAATCAAAAATTCTGAACATAGGTTAAAACCATGCTGCATGTTGCTTGTTGTCTCTGTTTTGTCAAAAGGTAATGCAAAAACATTGATATGTATTTGCACACCTAGATAAACATTTTAAAAGCATTTCTACTCCTTGAAAATTAGATACGGGAACAATGCACAATCTTGTTTCACAGGCCAAGCTATTTCAGAGATTCAGCCTCTAAGTTTGGTTGTTGCTCTCATTCACAGGTTAACATCAATGTGTGTGAAGACAGGTGTTCCTCAATGGCACAGAACAACCCAGACACGGCCCACATGATAACTCAGTGTGGCAACTGCGTGCCTAAAAATACAAAGTTTACCAAAGTCACCTTGACCTGTGGTGATGGCACTACCAGCATCTATACAATTATCGAACCAGTTTCATGTCAATGCAAGATGAGTGACTGCAGGGATTCTGAATGAACCATCCGACTTACGCAAATTTCACCTTTTGAAGATCCTAATCCAGTTACAAAAGACATGAATGAAAACCTGGCTTTTGTGGAAAAGGGGTTCCTTTGAAATCATTACTAAGATGTTTATAGTTTGTCCATATTATTTGCATTTAACCAAAATCATAGACCCTAAATAAATTTGTTTTTCATTATCTCTATTTCTTAGTTCAGAGGCAGATTTTATATTTCAAAAGTAATTTAGTGCTGAAAATATTCAACATTTGTTAAGTTTTGCTTTTTCATAAAATAAGTATTTTAAACACACTTTTCAAAATGAGTTCTTGAGTTTGTTGCCTTATACCCCAGTACAGAATGACCCAGTCTTGTCCAGCACAGCTCTAAAATAGAGTATACACAGTACTACACCCCTTTCAGGATCGCTCAGCTAAACAAGGGAGACAATTACATAGCTGGAAAGTTACTGAGTAAGTTTTACTGAGCTGTTGAAGGTTGTGCACATGAAATGCTTGTCAGATAGCACGGAAACGGGCCCTTCGGCCCAAACTGGTCCGTGCTGACCATGGTGCCCACTCAGCTAGTTCCAATTCCCTGCGTTTGGTCCACATCCTTCTAAACCCTTCCCATCCATGTACCTATCCAAGTGTTTTAAATGTTGCTATTGTACCTGCCTCAACCACCGTCTCTGGCAGCCCATCCCATATACACACCACTCTGTGTGTGAGGAAATTGTCCCTCAGGTCCTTCTTAAATATCTCCCGTCTCACCTTAAACCCATGCTCTCTAGTTTTCAAATCCCCATTCCTGGGAAAAAAGATTATATACATTCCTCCTATCTATGCCCCTCCTGATTTTATACACCTCAATAAGGTCACCCCTCATTCCCCTACATTCCAAGGAATAAAGTCCTATCCTGGCCAACCTCTCCCTATAACTCAAGCCTATTAGTCCTGGCAACATCCTGTAAATCTTCTTTGCACACTTTCCAGTTTAACTACATCTTTCTTATAACAGGGTGACCAAACCTGTACACAATACTCCAAGCATGACCTCACTAACAACTTAATGAAAAGTGACATAACGTCCCAACTTCTATACACAATGTGATCAGAGGTAATGAGAACTGCAGATGCTGGAGAATCCGAGATAACAAAGTGTGGAGCTGGATGAACACAGCAGGCCAAGCAGCGTCTTAGGAGCACAAAAGCTGACGTTTCGGTCCTAGACCCTTCATCAGATGAAGAGTCTAGGCCCGAAACGTCAGCTTTTGTGCTCCTAAGACGCTGCTTGGCCTGCTGTGTTCATCCAGCTTCACACTTTGTTATCTCCTATACACAATGCTTCGACCAATGAAGGCCAGCATGCTAAATGCCTTCCTCACCACCCTGTCTACCTGTGATATCACTTTCAATGAACGATGTATTTGTACTCCTATGTTCCTCTGTTCCATAACATTCCTTAGTTCCTTACCATTTACTGTATAATTCCTGCCTTGGTTTGACTTCCCAAAATGCAACATCTCACACTTATCTGTAATGAATAGTATTTGCCAATCTTCAGCCCACTTCCCCATCTGATCAAGAGCCCTCTGTAATTTATGATAACCTTCCTCACTATCAATGACTCTTCTTAATTCTGTACTATCCACAAACTTACCAATCCTGCCTTGTACATTCACACCCAGATTATTTATGTAAATAACAAATAACAAAGGTCCCAGCACCGACTTCTGTGGCACAGCACTAGTCACAGGCCTCCAGTTTAAGAAACAAGTTTCAACCATCACCCTCTGCTTCCTACCATTGAGCCAAGTATGAATCCAATTAGCTATCTCTCCCTGGATCCCATGTGACCTAACTTTCATGACTAACCTGCTGTGCAGGACCTTTCAAAGGCCTTGCTAAAGTCTATATAGACAACATCCACTGCCCGACGCTCATCTATCCTCTTGGTTACCTCTTTGAAAAACACTAAAAGATTTGTCAGACATGATTTCCCCCCCCACCCCCGCACAGATCCATTCTGACTATCCCTAACCAGGCCTTGACTATCCAATAATAGGTTGATCCTGTCCGTCAGTATCCTCTCCAATAACTTGCCTACCGCTGATGTCAGGCTCACTGGCCTGTAGTTCCTTGGCTTGTCTTTGCTCCCTTTCTTAAACAATGGAACAACATTAGCCACCCTCCGGTCTTCTGGAACTTCACCAGTGGCTAAAGATGAAGGGAAAGTCTCTACAAGGGCCTCTGCAATTTCTTCCCTAGCCTCCCACAACATCCGAGAATGGACTTGATCAGACCTAAAGGACTTGCCCACCTTAATGCACGTTAAGGCTGCAAACACAGTGCATGTGGCCCAAAACATTCCCACTTGTTTCCCCCTTATTTCCTCAGCATCTATGATTCTCACCTCAGTAAGCACTGAGGAGAAATGTTCATTAAAAATCTCCCCCATCTCCTGTGGCTCCATGCTGATATTTAAGGGGACCTATTCTCTCCCTAGCCATCATTTTACTCTTAATATAGCTATGCAACATTTTGGGATTATCTTTAACCTTATCTGCCAGATCCATCTCATACCCTTGATAATAAAATGTGAGGCTGGATGAACACAGCAGGCCAAGCAGCATCTCAGGAGCACAAAAGCTGACGTTTCGGGCCTAGACCCTTAGATGAAGTGGATGAAGGGTCTAGGCCTGAAACGTCAGCTTTTGTGCTCCTGAGATGCTGCTTGGCCTGCTGTGTTCATCCAGCCTCACATTTTATTATCTTGGATTCTCCAGCATCTGAGTTCCCACTATCTCCCATCTCATACCCTTTTTTGCTATTCTAATTTTCCTCTTTCACTTTTTATAGTCATCTCAGGATTCACTTGAGCCCAATAGCTTAAACCCAATGTATGCCTTCTTCTTTATGCTGACCTGAGCCTCAATATCCCTCGTCACCTGGAATCCCTAACCCTACCAGCTTTTCCCTTCACCCCAACAGGCACATACTGTCCCTGATATCACACTTTTTTAAAAAGCCTCCCATTTGCCAGTCATTCCTTTTCCTTTAAACAGACCCACCCTATCCATCTCTGCTAGATCCTGCCTAATGGTCCCAAAACTGGCCCTGCTCCAGTTTAGCACCTTAACCTGTGGACCTGTCACATCTTTTTCTAAGAGAATTATGGTTCCCTGCACTCTCAGTGCTCTCTGACTGACACTTCAGTCACTTGCCCAACATTGTTTCCTCAAAAGAGGTCCAGTATTGCACCCTCCTGAGTAGGGGCCTCTACATTGTGATTTAGGGAACTTTCCTCCACACATCTGACAAAATTCCACCCCGTTCGGGGGAAATTAGAACTGGCTAAGTGGGCACCATGGTCAGCATGGACCACTTTGGGCTGAAGGGCCTGTTTTTGTGCTATATTACTCTACGACTCCATTACCTATTGAGCTGCTGCCCATCAGTCAAACGATAAGGCTGAAGCATTCGCAGCACTGTTGAGCCAGAAGTTCCATGGGGGTGATCCATCTTGGGCTCCTCCAGTGGTCCCCAGCATCACAGATACCAGTCTTCAGCCAATTCGATTCACTCCACGTGATATCAAGAAACATAGAACATACAGCAATACAGCACAGAACAGGCCCTTCGGCCCTCAATGTTGCGTCGACCTGTGAACTAATCTAAGCCCCTCCCCCCACACTATCCCATCATTATCCATATGCTTATACAAGGACTGTTTAAATACCCCTAATGTGGCTGAGTTAACTACATTGGCAGGCAGGGCTTTCCACGCCCTTACCACTCTCTGAGTAAAGAACCAGCCTCTGACATCTGTCGTAAATCTATCACCCCTCAATTTGTAGCTATGGCCCCTTGTACAAGCTGAAGTCATCATCCTTGGAAAAAGACTCTCACTGTCCACCCTATCTAATCCTCTGATCATCTTGTATGTCTCTATTAAATCCCCTCCTAGCCTCCTTCTCTCCAATGAGAACAGACCCAAGTCCCTCAGCCTTTCTTCATAGGGCCTGCGCTCCAGACCAGGGAACATCCTGGTAAATCTCCTCTGCACCTTTTCCAATGCTTCCACATCCTTCCTGTAATGGGGTGACCAGAACTGCACACAATATGGTTGGAGACACTGGATAAGAACATAGAATATAGAACATTACAGCACAGTACAGGCCCTTCGGCTCTCGATGTTGTGCCAACCTGTCATACCGATCTCAAGCCCATCTGACCTACACTATTCCATGTACGTCCATATGCTTATCCAATGATGACTTAAATGTACCTAAAGTTGGCGAAACTACTACCGTTGCAGGCAAAGCGTTCCATTCCCTTACTACACTCTGAGTAAAGAAACTACCTCTGACATCTGTCCTATATCTTTCACCCCTCAATTTAAAGCTATGCCCCCTCATGCTCGCCGTCACCATCCTAGGAAAAAGGCTCTCCCTATCCACCCTATCTAACCCTCTGATTATTTTATATGTTTCTATTAAGTCACCTCTCAACCTTCTTCTCTCTAATGAAAACAGCCTCAAGTCCCTCAGCCTTTCCTCGTAAGACCTTCCCTCCATACCAGGCAACATCCTAGTAAATCTCCTCTGCACCCTTTCCAAAGCTTCCACATCCTTCTCATAATGCGGTGACCAGAACTGTACACAATACTCCAAGTGCAGCCGCACCAGAGTTTTGTACACCTTCACCATAACCTCTTGGTTCCGGAACTCGATCCCTCTATTAATAAAAGCTAAAACACTGTATGCCTTCTTAACAGCCCTGTCAACCTGGGCGGCAACTTTCAAGGATCTGTGTACATGGACACCGAGATCTCTCTGCTCACCTACACTACCAAGAATCTTACCATTAGCCAAGTACTTTGCCTTCCGGTTACTCCTACCAAAGTGCATCACCTCACACTTGTCTGCATTCAACTCCATTTGCCACCTTTCAGCCCAGCTCTGCAGCTTATCTATGTCTCTCTGCAACCGACGGCATCCTTCGTCACTATCCACAATTCCACCGAACTTAGTATCGTCTGCAAATTTATTAACCCATCCTTCTACGCCCTCATCCAGGTCATTTATAAAAATGACAAACAGCAGTGGACCCAACACCGAACCTTGCGGTTAATCACTAGTAACTGGTCTCCAGGATGAACATTTCCCATCAACTACCATCCTCTGTCTTCTTTCAGCAAGCCAATTTCTGATCCAAACTGCTATATTTCCCACAATCCCATTCCTCTGCATTTTGTACAATAGCCTATTGTGGGGAACCTTATCGAACGCCTTGCTGAAATCCATATACACCACATCAACCAGTTTACTCTCATCTACCTGTTTGGTCACCTTCTCAAAGAACTCAACAAGGTTTGTGAGGCATGACCTTCCCTTCACAAAACCGTGCTGACTATCCCTAATCAATTTATTATTTTCTAGATGATTATAAATCCTATCTCTTATAACCTTTTCCAACACTTTACCAACAACTGAGGTAAGGCGCACTGGTCTATAATTACCAGGGTTGTCTCTCCTCCCCTTGTTGAACAGGGGAACCACATTTGCTATCCTCCAGTCGTCTGGCACTATTCCTGTAGACAATGACGAGTTAAAGATCAATGCCAAAGGCTCAGCAATCTCCTTCCTGGCTTCCCAGAGGATCCTAGGATAAATCCCATCCGTCCCAGGGGACTTATCTATCTTCACCCTCTGAAGGATTTCTAATGCCTCCTCCTTGTGAACCTCAATCCCACCTAGTTTAGTAGCCTGTATCTCAGTATTCTCCTCGACAACATTGTCATTTTCTAGGGTGAATACTGTTGGAAAATATTCATTTAGTGCTTCCCCTATCCCATCTGACTCCACACACAACTTACCACTACTATCCTTGATTGGGCCTAATCTTACTTTCGTCATTTTTTTATTCCTTAAATAATATAGAAAGCCTTAGGGTTTACCCTGATCCTATCTGCCAACAACTTCTCATGTCTCCTCCTGGCTCTTCTGAGCTCTCTCTTTAGGTCTTTCCTGGCTACCTTGTAGCCCTCAAGAGCCCTAACTGAGCCTTCACATCTCATCCTAACATAAGCCTTCTTCTTCCTCTTGACCAGAGATTCCACCTCCTTCGTAAACCACGGCTCCCACGCTCTACAGCTTCCTCCCTGCCTGACAGGTACATACTTATCTAGGATAAACAGGAGCTTTTCCTTGAATAAGCTCCACATTTCTAATGTGCCCATCCCCTGCAGTTTCCTTCCCCATCCTATGCTCCCTAAATCTTGCCTAATTTCATCGTAATTGCCTTTCCCCCAGCTATAACTCTTGCCCAGTGGTAAACACCTATCCCTTTCCATCACTAAAGTAAACATAACGGAATTGTGATCGCTATCACCAAAGTGCTCACCTACTTCCAAATCTAACACCTGGCCAGGCTCATTACCCAGTACCAAATCTAATGTGGCTTCGTCCCTTGTTGGCCGATCTACATACTGTGTCAGGAAGCCCTCCTGGACTCACTGGACAAAAACTGACCCATCTAATGTACTCGAACTATAGTGTTCCCAGTCAATGTTTGGAAAGTTGAAGTCCCCCATGACAACTACCCTGTCTCTCTCACTCCTATCGAGAATCATCTTTGCTATCCTTTCCTCTACATCTCTGGAACTATTCGGAGGCCTATAGAAAACTCCCAACAGGGTGACCTCTCTTTTCCTGTTTCTAACCTCAGCCCATACTACCTCAGTTGACGAGTCCCCAAACATCCTTTCTGCAACTCTAATACTGACCTTGATCAACAATGCCACACCTCCGCCCCTTTTACCATCTTCTCTGTTCTTACTGAAACATCTAAACCCTGGAACCTGCAACAACCATTCCTGACCCTGCTCTATCCATGTCTCCGAAATGGCCACAACATCGAAGTCCCAGGTACCAACCCATGCTGCAAATTCACCCACCTTATTCCAGATGCTCCTGGCATTGAAGTAGACACACTTCAAACCAACTTCTTGCTTGCCGGTGCCATCTTGCGTCCCTGAAACTTTATTTCAGACCACCCTACTCTCAACCTTTTCCATAGTCGAACTACAACTTTGGTTCCCATCCCCCTGCTGAATTAGTTTAAACCCACCTGAATAGCCTTAGCAAATATCCCCCCCAGGATATCGGTACCCCTCTGGTTCAGGTGAAGACCATCTTGCTTGTAGAGGTCCCATCTACCCCTGAAAGAGCCGCAATTATCCAAGAATCCAAAACCCTCTCTCCTGCACCATCCCTGCAAAGGTTATGGGCTCTGACAACATTCCAGCAATAGGACTGAAGACTTGTGCTCCAGAACTTGCCGCTCCCCTAGCCAAGCTGTTCCAGTACATTACAACACTGGGATCTACCCGACAATGTGGAAAATTGCCCAGGTATGTCCCGTACATAAAAAGCAGGACAAATCCAGCCCAGCCGATACCACCCCATCAGTCTCCTCTCGATCATCAGTAAAGTGATGGAAGGTGTCAGTAACAGAGCTGTCAAGCAGCACCTGCTCAGCAATAACCTGCTCAGAGACGCCCAGTTTGGGTTCTGCCAGGGCCACCCAGTTCCTGACCTCAGTCCAGCCTTGGTTCAAACATGGACAAAAGTGCTGAATTCCAGAGGTGAGGTGAGAGTGACAGTCCTTGACATCAAGGCTGCATTCGACTGAGTGTGGACAAAGGAGCCCAAGAAAAACTGGAATCAGTGGGTGTTGAGGCAAATGCTCCGGTGGTTGGAGTCATACCAGACACACAGGAAGATAATTCTTAAAGGTCAGTCATCTCAGCTCCAGGACATCTCTGCAGGAGTACCTCAGGGTAGTTCCTTGGCCCAACCATCTTCAACAGTTTCATTGATGACCTTCCTTTCATCATAAGGTCAGAAACTATCTACATTTAATTGCATCAAGATCTAGACAACGTCCAGGCTTGGGCTGAGAAGTGGCAAGTGACATTTGCACCATGCCAGGACAAAGCACCCACTTGATTGACACCACATCCGCAAGCATCTGCTCCCTCCACCAACGCTCAGTAGCAGCAGTGTGTGCTATCTACAAGATGCACTGCAGAAATTTACCAAAGATCCTCAGATAGCACCTTCCAAACCCATGACCACTTCCATCCAGAAAGGGCAGCAGATACAAGGGAACACCACCCCCTGCAAGTTCCCCTCCAAGTCACACACCATCCCGACTTGGAAATATATCGCTGTTCTTTCATTGTCTCTGAGTCAAAATACTGGAATTCCCTCCCTAAGGGCATTGTGGGTAAAACCACAGCACATGGACTGCAGTGGTTCAGGAAGGCAGTTCACCCCCACCTTCTCAAGGGGGGCAACTAGGGATGAGCAAGAAATGTTGGGCCCAGCTAGTGACAACCACATCCCATGAATGAATTTTTAAGATGCATGAAAATAATGAGCTGAGTATCCTCCTCTTATGTTGCTTCATTTTGTAATCTCCCACCTGTGTTCACACCCAACTCTCACCATCTCCCCATTCAATTTGATCATGCTGATAGCGATAGGGCACAGGTAGTGCAGCATGTGATTAAAAGGCACTTTAATTTTCATTTTTACCATACAGCATGTTTGCCTCCAAAGCAACGTTCATTACAAGTGAGAGAAATGAGGATTTGCACAGTGTAAAGAATAGCTTGAATTCTGAATCTCTGCAGTGGCTCAGGCTGTCACAAAGGGTCAAATCTAACAGGTTGCGGTGGGTCAGCCCCAGCTAGCTGTCTGTTCTGTGCTGGAAAAGTGAGTCACAAGTTAGTGTAAACACATTTGTTCTGGTACTGAATGATGCTTTAATAGAAGTTTCCGGTTTCTTGCTGCCACAATTAGTCTAATGCAGAAAATGCCTACACCAGTCCGTTCTTCTGTCTCTACCTTCAATCTGTCCATTTAAAGTTGCCACTCTGAGACACAAGAACCAGTCTGGGCCCTCAGCAAGTTGCTTCGGCCAAGGGAGCCCATGTTCCATTTCTAATCAACGATATTCTGTGGGAGAGATGTGTCCAGGTTCTATACGAGTGCATAAACAGGAGATATGTGTGAGGGCCTGATGAAAGGGAAGGTCACTCTGACTGGAGAAGGCGAAGGTGCACCAGGTGGTGATGATGAAGGAAAACAGCTGGCGATGGTGGCAGCAGGGCACATTCAAGAACCTTTCCAGCTCTCGGGGATATCCCTGCAAATCTCTCTTCCACATTTCACACTCTTTTCTGCTTCACGTTACCACTCATGGTCGCCTTGCACCACTATCCATTCTGTCACTTCATCTCGTTTGTTAACCTTCATTGATCTTACCTCCTGTTCTTCCTGCTGCTGTCCTTGTCTTGACACTGGCTTTTTAAAGCTCTCACTAGATACAGCTCTGAAAGTTTAACTGTTTCTCTGCCCACAGAGGCTGGATGCTTCTGTTTATTTTCTTTCACATTTTCAGCAGGAAACAGAGCAAGGGCTAGAAACACGGAGGAAGCAGGAGCCTGAGACAGTGATGGAGACGGGAACAAAGCCTGAAAAAGAGCCTGAGACAGAGAAACAGACAGATGAGTTGCTGCCAACGAACTTTGTTGTTCCCAAGTTGTCTCTTCCCTGTCACTGTGGTAGAGAATGAGGAGGGGGCTCGGAATGATGATCCCACACCTCCAGGTACTGTCAGGAAGTTCACATCCAGCCCCCATTCATATCCTACACCACAGATGTGTCCTCTGCTGAAAACACATCACATTAGCCCAGGGCCTTGGGTTACAAACAACATAGAACATTACAGCACAGTACAGGCCCTTCGGCCCTCGATGTTGTGCCGACCTGTCATACCGATCTCAAGCCCATCTAACCTACACTATTCCATCTACGTCCATATGCTTGTCCAATGACGACTTAAATGTACCTGAAGTTGACGAATCTACTACTGTTGCAGGCAAAGCGTTCCATTCCCTTACTACTCTCTGAGTAAAGAAACTACCTCTAACATCTGTCCTATATCTTTCACCCCTCAATTTAAAGCTATGCCCCCTCGTGCTCGCCATCACCATCCTAGGAAAAAGGCTCTCCCTATCCATCCTATCTAACCCTCTGATTATTTTATATGTTTCTATTGAGTCACCTCTCAACCTTCTTCTCTCTAACGAAAACAGCCTCAAGTCCTTCAGCCTTTCCTCGTAAGACCTTCCCTCCATACCAGGCAACATCCTAGTAAATCTCCTCTGCACCCTTTCCAAAGCTTCCACATCCTTCCTATAATGCGGTGACCAGAACTGTACACAATACTCCAAGTGCGGCCGCACCAGAGTTTTGTACAGCTTCACCATAACCTCTTGGTTCCGGAACTCGATCCCTCTATTAATAAAAGCTAAAACACTGTATGCCTTCTTAACAGCCCTGTCAACCTGGGTGACAACTTTCAAGGATCTGTGTACATGGACACCGAGATCTCTCTGCTCATCTACACTGCTAAGAATCTTACCATTAGCCCAGTACTTTGCCTTCTGGTTACTCCTACCAAAGTGCATCACCTCACACTTGTATTTAACTAACAGCTTTTACATGGATGTTACTGAGTCTGGAAGGTTCAAGTTATGAGAGGCAGGAACCTGTTCACCCTGGAGTGTGGGAGGCTGAGGGGAGGCCTTATAGACATTGTAAATGCCCAGGCAGTGAGAGAGCCAGGACCGATGTAAATCCGGGACCAGGGGGATACCGGGAAGGGTTTGCTGGATGTTACACTACAGATAGCAGTGTGCTGGGCAGCCTCACATTAACGAAGGATAAAATGGGGGAGAGGCTGAGACTGTGCTGTAATAATTGGCACAAGAGGGTAGAAAGACCAAGAATCAGCTGCAATAGGGGTGAAGATGGCCAATAATGCACAGGTGGAAGTAGAACGTCTTAGGGATTAATGTGAGGTCCAACACCCATCACAGAACCAAATGTGACAACAAGGTGGTGGGCCAGACTGGCTTCACTTCAGATCATCACAGAGAGGGCTGGAATCAGCAAGGACACAGTCTTCCAAATCTGGACAAAACAAGAATATATAACAAAGTCACAATCATCACGGGCATTTTCAATCAAGCCTGGAAAAACCAAGTCAGCAACTGTAAACTGAAGAGAGAGTTCATAGAAACAATTTGTGAGTTTCTTTGAACAAAGTGTTGGCAGATAATGGCAGAGTGTGGAATTGCTGGGACACAAACCACAATGTGGTATTCAATCAGGAAGAGATATGAACATCCAGAACCACAGTGTGGGATTTAGCTGAAGCCAACGAACTGAGTGTGACTGGGCAGGGGAGAAGTGGCTACAGTACATTGGGATTTCAATTCAAAGGAGGACAGTAATGATGACCATTGAGAATTTTAAAATGGTTTTTGAATTTGAGTTTGGAATTTGACATCCAACATGAGGAAATATTAAGGCGGGTAACCACAGTACAGTCACAGTGGAAGGCTTTAAGAAGCATCTTAAAGCAGAGATAAAGCAGATAGGTTTAGGACTCATAAAGTTATGAGGCTGGCCAGCGAAAGGTCCAATGCTGGGACCATTCAAACTGGGGATAATGAAGTTGAGTCAGACCATAAAGAGTTGTCAGGACTCGAATACATCTTCGAGATAGGGAGGGTTGAAGGAACAGAAAACAAGGATGAGACTTGGAACATCAAGATGTTGTTTAGACAAAAAGGCAGATGAGAAATGGACAGTGCCAAAATCTAGCCTCTGGGACCATGGGAATGCAGGAGTGGAATTGGAGCCGATTGTCGACTCGTGACTGACTGGGTAAGAATCATTGACAGATCCCATTCGGCAAAGGATTGTATTGGAGAAGGATGGCACTGTCATAGGTCAAAGGCTGCAGACAGTTCGAGAAGGACGAAGAGGGAATGTTTATCTTTGTGACAGTCACATGGGATATATTTTGTGATGTGGAGGGGAGCTGTTTCAGCATCGTGCGGGGATTGAAGGATTTAAACAGCCAATTCCATAGACGGTGGGTACAGACTTCAGAGGCAAGGACTTACTTGAGGAATTGAGAAGAGAGAGGCTGGAGATTGGACAGTGGTTTGCAGCAGTAGGGTCTGGAGTGAAGGGACAGCAAAAACATTCAAACTCAGGAGCAGTAGGCCATTCAGCCGTTCGAACCATGATGGTATTAAATGGTTGATCACATCTCAACCTCAACTCCACTTTCCCTCAACCCATTCTCAATAATTCTTTAACCCACCACTCAATGTGCCAACATCCACCACACTTTGAGGGAGGGAATTCCACAACCATTCAGGGAAGTAATTTCTCCTCATCTCTGTTTTAAATCTGCCTCCAGTCATCCTAAACTGAGGACTCATTCTAGATTGTCCCACAGGAGGTAACATCGGCTCCACATTGATTTTGTCAATTACCCTCAATTAGATTTCCTCTCATTCTTCTAAACACCAGACAGTTTGGGGGTAAACTGTTACACCCCCAACCCACCATCTCTGGAATCAATCAAGAGAATTTCCTCTGAATGGCCTCCAACACGACATACTTCTTCATGTAAGGGAGCCGAGATGGGAAGTGGAAGGTAAAGTTGAGGAAGGGTGACAGTACCCAAAATTTTCCATGGCAGGACTGAGAACTGGTCAACAATGCAGTGGGAATAGGGAGGAGAAGGTTCAAACTTGAGATCGAAGGATGTGAACCCAGAGAGTAACAACAGGATTGATTGTGTAGTACATTACACAGGGACCAGGCAAGAGCGTTTTAACCAAAACAACCAGAAATCTATAGTTAGAAGAAAACCATTCAACCCACTGTCTCTGCACTGACTCTCCAAACGAACATCAAATATCATTCTTCTCTCCACTCCATGAACCTGCACATTGTTCCAGCTCACCTGGTTCTCCAGATTCCCTTTCGAAAGCCTCGAGTGAACCTGAGCACCCCCCCACACTCTCAGACAGTACATTCCAGACCCTAACCCCTCGAGTGAACCTGCCTCCCCCCACACTCTCAGACAGTACATCCCAGACCCTAACCCCTCGAGTGAACCTGCCTCCCCCCACACTCTCAGACAGTACATCCCAGACCCTAACCCCTCGAGTGACCCTGCACCCCCCCCCCCACTCTCAGGCAGTACATTCCTGACCCTACTATTCCCAGGATAGGGACAGCACGGGGACAGTGAGGACTTCAGATGCTCAAAGCCAGATGTGGAGCTGGAAAAGCACAGCAGGTCAGACAGCATCCGAGTGGCAGCAAAGTCAATGTTTAAGGCAAAAGCCCTGTGTCAGGATGGGGGTGTGGTACCTGAGCCATCTATTTACTCTAAGTTCCCCCGTCCCGCCGAAAGGACAGCATTGGGCTGGATACAGAGAAAACCTTCTTTGACACTGGTCCTGTCCCCATACTGAGCTTCCTAAGGTCAGGATGGACTGTCCTTGCTCATCTGTGGATTGAGTTACTTTCTTGCCTCAGGTAATTTGCCCCTGTGGCCCATTGAGAACTGGGCAATGCCGATATGGCACAGAGCTAGGGCCAGTGGACAGAGCAACAGCTGATGAGGATGCAAGGGCATGCTTGACAGGGTAAACATTGACGAGAGTATTTCTCATTGGGAGAGTCTAGGACCAGAAGACAAAATTTCAGAATAAAGGGGCACCAATTTACGACTGAGGTGAGGAATGTCTTCTCTCGGAAAGTTGAGTGCCTTTGGAACTGCTTGTCACAGAGAGCTGCGAGGGCATATTTAAGGCTGTGATATCTTCTTGATCAGTCAGGGAAGAAAGGGTTACCAGGAAAGTTGACATGAGGAATGTCAGATCAGCCATGATCCTATTGAATGGTGGAGTAGGCTCAAGGGGCTGTATGGCCTCCTCCTTTTTCTGCAATCTTATGGTTTTATGACCACTGCTATGGCACCAGCTGGCCCTATCATTGCTTATGCAGAGTGCCCACCTGTCTGTGGGTCTCAGCTCCAGAGACACTTTTGCAAAGAGAGGGGACTGAGTTTGTTGCAGAACATGGTGTTGCAAACTGCCCCCTCCGACTCACAGTGAGAAAACAGCTGGGTTATCCAGAACAGAATCATTCAGAATTTCACCAGCAGCACTAGGCTGTCTCCAATGTTAGCATCCAGAGTTTCGGCAGGAACACCCTCACTGCAAGGAGGGATCACAAACAGAAGGCACGAGAGATCACAGGAAACAGAGAGTTACAACTGCAAAGCCATGTCACTGAGTGTCAGAATCTGGGAATCTGCAGGAGGTGATCCAATCAAGATCTGCTCCAATCTGCAAACAGGAAAATGGGAAAGCCATCATAATCGCCAGGAACTCTTCATCATTAGGACAAAATAGGCATCATTGTCAATGGAGGCACTCACTCCTGAGTAGTAGTTTAAAAATTCAAATTTGGTGACCTGCAGACAAGAGAGAGATTAGAGGAGCTGGCGTCGGTTGCAGAGTATATCCACCATCTTCCAGGCAGCCATCAGAATACAGGTGCACACACACACACCTCCACACGCTCTGCTGTTAAAGAAACACTACACTCTCCATGTTAGGCACACACATTCTCATTGTCTCTCACACTCACACTCCAATAATACAGACACACACACACACACACACACACACACAGAGTGTCATCATTATAATGTAACTGAAGTTTACATTCAGTTTGAGGGTGTGAGGTGTGGGTCTAAGACCATTCTTTTACTGTTAAATAATTCTTGGGGCAAGAAAGCAGCAATGGCTGAAGTTAACTGGCAAATTATAGGAGAGGTCATTAGGGATGGAGTGACAGACAGAAAGCAAGAAGCTAGAGGACAATTAGCTGAACATCTGTGATGAGAAAATGTTTGTAAAGGTAGTTGAACAAGAACACTGGGATAAGTTCACATGCAGTGCTGTGTACAGTATAGATCTTTTAATTTACAGAAGAATGGCGCTGTGTTGTAAGGTTTACTAGGCTAATACGTCGATTGAGTGGATTGCCTGATGAGGAGAGGTTAGACAGACCAGGTCTGAATCCTCTAGAATTTAGAAGAGTCAGAGGTGACCTCATTGAAACTGATAAGGTCCTGACTGGACTTGTCTGGGTGGATGAATGAAGGATGTTTCCTGTTTTGGGACAATTGAGAATTTGTGTTTAAGAGTAAGGGCTAACTCTTTAAAACAGAAGTTAGGTGAATTTTCCTGACAGAAGTTGCAAACCTTTCAAACTCTGTTCTCTGCAAAGGCGAAGGAAACAGAGTTGATGAATGTTTATAAGGCCGAGGTAGATGGATACCTGGTGAATAGTGGGTGAAAGGTTATCAAGTCTATCACAGGCAGGAATGTGGGGGTTGGAGTCTCCAATTAGATCAGTCATGGCCTTCCTGAATGGTACAACAGGCCTGACGGGCTGAATGACCTATCCACACAAACTCACTGCTACAGAGAGCCTACTCCACATAGCACCTCAGTCTCTATGGTTAAAGAAAAGCTCTGTTACAGGGATGAGAGTGACAGGCTGGGATGCTGTTGTTGAGTGTTTGTGAGGGTGAAAGGGAATCTTGAATGTGCATTTATCTCTGATTGCTGACTCTAAGTGTTTCCACAAGAGACTTTTTAAGGTCTTGGACAAAAGCCTCTTGATCTTGGCTGAAATGTTGCAGTGCCAGTGGGTGTGTGTGTGTGTGTGTGTGTGAGTGAATGTGTGTCTGTGTGTGTGTGTGTGTGTGTGTGTGTGCGTGTGTGTGAGTGAGTGTGTGTGTGTGAGAGTGTGTGTGTGTGTGTGAGTGTGTGTGAGTGTGTGTGAGTGTGTGTGAGTGTGTGTGTGAGTGAGAGTGTGTGTGAGTGAGAGTGTGTGTGAGTGAGTGTGTGTGTGTCTGTCTCTGTGTGTGGGTGAGTTTGTTTGTGTGCGTGTGTGTGTGTGTGAGTGTGTGTGTGTGAGAGAGTGTGTGTGTGAGTGTGTGCGTGTGTGAGTGAGAGTGTGTGAGTGTGTGAGTGAGTGAGTGAGTGAGTGAGAGTGTGTGAGTGAGTGAGTGAGTGAGTGAGTGAGTGAGTGAGTGAGTGTGTGTGTGTGTGTGTGTGTGTGTGTGAGTGAGTGTGTGTGTGGTGTGTGTCTGTCTGTCTCTGTGTGTGAGTTTGTGTGTGTGTCTGTCAAATGTAGAACAGTACAGCACAGGAACAGGCCCTTCGGCCCACTATGTCTGTACTGACCTTGATGCCATTCTGAACTAATCCCATCTGCCTGCCCATGGTCCATATGCCCCTATTTCCCACCTGTTCATGTGTCTGTCTAAATGCCTCTTGAATATTGCTGTTGTATTTGCTTCTACCCCATGGCAGTGATCCAATTACCCACCAGCCTCTGTATAAAAAACTTGCCTTTCCCCCTTCACCTTAAACCTGTGACCCCTAGGATTTGACATTCCCACCCTGGGAAAGAGACTCTGACCATCCACCATATCCAGGTCTGTCCGAATTTTCTACACTTCTATCAGGTCACCCCTCAGCCTCTAACGTTCAGTGAAAACAATCCCAGTTTGTCTAGCTTTTCATTCTAGCTCACACAATCCAATCCAGGCAACAAGAGAGAGTAGGAACTGCAGATGCTGGGGAATCTGGGATAACAAGGTGTAGAGCTGGATGAACACGGCAGGCCAAGCAGCATCAGAGGAGCAGGAAAGCTGACATTTCTGGGCCTAGACCGTTCTTCAGAACACAGTTACCCTTAGTCTTCTGTGGCCAAGCTAACTTTTATCTAACTTACTGACTCACCACAGATCTCATGTGTCTTAATCTTGTGGACCAGCCTGTCATGTGTGACCTTGTCAAAATCTTTAGTAAAGTCCATGTAGACAACATCACTGCTCTAACCTCATCAACCATCTTCATCACTTAAAGTTTTCGAGAAGATTTGTAGCTGTTTGTGGGTGAAGTTGTAGACGTGCTCCCAGAGCCGGTGTGTTTGGTTGTTAAGTGTTTCGTCACCCTGCTAGGTAACGTCGTCAGCGTGCCCCTGCTGGAGTGTCAGTGTTCTCTCCCACTTGTTATCTATATGCCTCAGTTTGCTGGAGTGGTTATGAGACAAAATCTCCTCCACCCAAAGCAATTCTGACTGTCCCTATAAGTCCATTCTTTTCCAAATGCAAGTACATTATATCCCCAAGAATCTTCTCCAATAATTTCCTGATGACTGACACAAGGCTCACAGCCTATAATTTCCTGAATTATCCCTGTTGCCCTTAAGCAAAGGAACAACATTAGCCACAGGCAAGGACTCAGAGACTGAATAGTAGCCAAAGAGGATACAAAGATCTGTGAAGGCAATTTCCTCCCTTTATCCTGGGATGGATCCCATCAGACCCTGGGACTTTTCTGCCTTAATGTTTTTCAAGATACCCAACACCTCCTCCTTCTTAACATCAACATGCCCTAGAATACAAACATTACCCCTCCCTAATATGACCATCCTCCACACCCTTCTCCTTTGTGAATACCAATGCAAAGTACCTTTTCAAGACCTCACCGACTTCCTCGGGCACTGTGCAAAAATTCCCTTCTCTGTCCTTAAGTGGGCCTGTCTTATCCTAATCCACAATGATCTGAAACCTTACTATGTGCATGTGTTGCTGTGTGTGTGTGTCTGAGCGTATGGGCATGTCTGTGTATGTGTTTGTGTTTTGGTGTGGTTGTGTCTTCATTTATGGGTGTGTCTGTCTGCGTTGTGTGTAGGTGTCTCTGTGTGGGTGCGTGTCTGAGTGTCTGTGTGCGCATGGTGTGTGTCTTGTGCTGAACAGAGTATCTGGTCCTGGTAAATGCCTGTATATCATCGCAGTCAGGATGAAACAAATTAAATCTCAAAAACTTTTAAACAAATTAAACTATGACCATTAATGCCGGTTAGTAATAATTTCACATTCCAGCAATTCGTTTTGAACTAAGAGATTCAATGATACCAGCCGGGGAGTGGGATGGGGGCTGCATTTGATGTGATGGACTGATGGGGAGATGCTGAGGTATCATTGAATCACAATGATGGATTCTGTTGGGTTAATCTCCATGCCCTCTAATCCATCATTGCAACACCCGCTGTGTTACGGGGGCTGTGCCCATCATCTGGGGTCACCCATGGCCTTGAGTTAGGATTGGGCCAATTAATGCGCTGCAAGCAGAGATAAGGCTCACCTCCTGGACAAAACCAGCAAGCAGAGAGACATAGTGTAGATGCCTGATCTCCCAGAATGACGAAGGGAGCTGGGCTGATGCTCAGGACCATCCCAGAGCAGAGGGAGGTGACTTGTAGTGAGTGGCTCACAGCAATCAGCTTCAGAGACAGGCTCAGCGGGATCAGATCGCAGTGATGGTAAAGCCCCATTAACACATCTCACACTGTGCAAGGAATTTTGTTGCGTTAAGGTTTCGGAAACACATGGGTTAGTGAAAATGACAGAGCAGAGGGAGAGCAGGAGACAAACCGTGACATCAAGCTCTCATTCAACAACACAGGAAGGAACCAGAAGTGGGGGGCAATAGGAACTGGGCATGAGGGTGGTCTTGGGCAGGTAAACTGGAGGGGAAGTGGAGTCCAAGGTGAGAATGCTAGAGGGGAGGGGGTGGGGAAGGGTAAAGGGTTGGACGAGAGCTCAGGGAAGGGTCACAGGAAGGGGCAGAGGTCAGAGACTGTTGGGGAGGAATTAGAGACTTGAGGGGTGAAAGGGGGTTGAGGGGCAAAAGGTGGTTGCAGATGAGGAGAGATTTGAGGGATGGCAGCCTGGAAGGTGGAGGGCTTTGAGGGAGAAGGGATGTGGTCTGGAGGGTGACGGAGGTGAAGGAAAATGAAGCAACATTCTTTCAGTTGCCAGGTCTTGGTCACGCAGTCTCTCAATCCCATACTGTCTGCATGAGGAATAAACTACACAGTCTACAACAGGGAGAGCATGACGAGAGAATCCTGCACTGACGATTCAGCCAGAATCTCAGGACCTTCTCAAAGGCTGACCTGTTTAACAGAAATCCACAGACACAACCACCACACGACATATACCCACCGAAAACCAGCAGCGACCCTCTCACAGCTAGAGTGCAAGCTGCATTCTGGGAACGATAGCTCCAGACAGGCAGATCAGCCGAAGCTGCTCAGAGAGCTAAAGGTCCAAATTTGACCTTTCCCTGTCTGTCTGAGACCCTCCCTGTCTAACTGAGACCCTCACTGTCTGTCTGAGACCCTCACTGTCTGTCTGTCTGAGACCCTCCCTGTCTGTCTGAGACCCTCCCTGTCTAACTGAGACCCTCACTGTCTGTCTGAGACCCTCACTGTCTGTCTGTCTGAGACCCTCCCTGTCTGTCTGAGACCCTCCCTGTCTAACTGAGACCCTCACTGTCTGTCTGAGACCCTCACTGTCTGTCTGTCTGAGACCCTCCCTGTCTGAACTGAGACCCTCACTGTCTGTCTGAGACCCTCCCTGTCTGTCTGTCTGAGACCCTCCCTGTCTGAACTGAGATCCTCACTGTCTGTGAGCCTCACTGTCTGAGACCCTCACTGTCTGTCTGTCTGAGACCCTCCCTGTCTGTCTGTCTGAGACCCTCCCTGTCTGAACTGAGACCCTCACTGTCTGTCTGAGACCCTCCCTGTCTGTCTGTCTGAGACCCTCCCTATCTGAACTGAGACCCTCACTGTCTAACTGAGACCCTCACTGTCTGTCTGTCTGAGACCCACACTGTCTGTCTGTCTGAGACCCTCACTGTCTGAACTGAGACCCTCACTGTCTAACTGAAAACCTCACTGTCTGAACTGAGACCCTTGCTGTCTGAGGCCCTCACTGTCTGTCTGTCTGACACCCTCACTGTCTGTCTGAGACCCTCACTGTCTGAGACCCTCACTGTCTGTCTGAGACCCTCACTGTCTGTCTGTCTGAGACCCTCACTGTCTGTGAGCCTCACTGTCTGTCTGAGACCCTCACTGTCTGTCTGTCTGAGACCCTCACTGTCTGTCTGTCTGAGACCCTCCCTGTCTGAACTGAGACCCTCACTGTCTGTCTGAGACCCTCACTGTCTGTCTGTCTGAGACCCTCCCTGTCTGTCTGAGACCCTCCCTGTCTAACTGAGACCCTCACTGTCTGTCTGAGACCCTCACTGTCTGTCTGTCTGAGACCCTCCCTGTCTGAACTGAGACCCTCACTGTCTGTCTGAGACCCTCCCTGTCTGTCTGTCTGAGACCCTCCCTGTCTGAACTGAGATCCTCACTGTCTGTGAGCCTCACTGTCTGAGACCCTCACTGTCTGTCTGTCTGAGACCCTCCCTGTCTGTCTGTCTGAGACCCTCCCTGTCTGAACTGAGACCCTCACTGTCTGTCTGAGACCCTCACTGTCTAACTGAGACCCTCACTGTCTAACTGAGACCCTCACTGTCTGTCTGTCTGAGACCCACACTGTCTGTCTGTCTGAGACCCACACTGTCTGAACTGAGACCCTCACTGTCGAACTGAGACCCTCACTGTCTGAACTGAGACCCTCGCTGTCTGAACTGAGGCCCTCACTGTCTGTCTGTCTGACACCCTCACTGTCTGTCTGAGACCCTCACTGTCTGAGACCCTCACTGTCTGTCTGAGACCCTCACTGTCTGTCTGTCTGAGACCCTCACTGTCTGTGAGCCTCACTGTCTGTCTGAGACCCTCACTGTCTGAGACCCTCACTGTCTGTCTGTCTGAGACCCTCACTGTCTGTCTGTCTGAGACCCTCCCTGTCTGAACTGAGACCCTCACTGTCTGTCTGAGACCCTCACTGTCTGTCTGTCTGAGACCCTCCCTGTCTGAACTGAGACCCTCACTGTCTGTCTGAGACCCTCACTGTCTAACTGAGACCCTCACTGTCTAACTGAGACCCTCACTGTCTGTCTGTCTGAGACCCACACTGTCTGTCTGTCTGAGACCCACACTGTCTGAACTGAGACCCTCACTGTCGAACTGAGACCCTCACTGTCTGAACTGAGACCCTCACTGTCTGAACTGAGGCCCTCACTGTCTGTCTGTCTGACACCCTCACTGTCTGTCTGAGACCCTCACTGTCTGAGACCCTCACTGTCTGTCTGAGACCCTCACTGTCTGTCTGTCTGAGACCCTCCCTGTCTGAACTGAGACCCTCACTGTCTGAGACCCTCACTGTCTGTCTGTCTGAGACCCTCACTGTCTGTCTGTCTGAGACCCTCCCTGTCTGAACTGAGACCCTCACTGTCTGTCTGAGACCCTCACTGTCTGTCTGTCTGAGACCCTCCCTGTCTGTCTGAGACCCTCCCTGTCTAACTGAGACCCTCACTGTCTGTCTGAGACCCTCACTGTCTGTCTGTCTGAGACCCTCCCTGTCTGAACTGAGACCCTCACTGTCTGTCTGAGACCCTCCCTGTCTGTCTGTCTGAGACCCTCCCTGTCTGAACTGAGATCCTCACTGTCTGTGAGCCTCACTGTCTGAGACCCTCACTGTCTGTCTGTCTGAGACCCTCCCTGTCTGTCTGTCTGAGACCCTCCCTGTCTGAACTGAGACCCTCACTGTCTGTCTGAGACCCTCCCTGTCTGTCTGTCTGAGACCCTCCCTATCTGAACTGAGACCCTCACTGTCTAACTGAGACCCTCACTGTCTGTCTGTCTGAGACCCACACTGTCTGTCTGTCTGAGACCCTCACTGTCTGAACTGAGACCCTCACTGTCTAACTGAAAACCTCACTGTCTGAACTGAGACCCTCGCTGTCTGAGGCCCTCACTGTCTGTCTGTCTGACACCCTCACTGTCTGTCTGAGACCCTCACTGTCTGAGACCCTCACTGTCTGTCTGAGACCCTCACTGTCTGTCTGTCTGAGACCCTCACTGTCTGTGAGCCTCACTGTCTGTCTGAGACCCTCACTGTCTGAGACCCTCACTGTCTGTCTGTCTGAGACCCTCACTGTCTGTCTGTCTGAGACCCTCCCTGTCTGAACTGAGACCCTCACTGTCTGTCTGAGACCCTCACTGTCTGTCTGTCTGAGACCCTCCCTGTCTGAACTGAGACCCTCACTGTCTGTCTGAGACCCTCACTGTCTAACTGAGACCCTCACTGTCTAACTGAGACCCTCACTGTCTGTCTGTCTGAGACCCACACTGTCTGTCTGTCTGAGACCCACACTGTCTGAACTGAGACCCTCACTGTCGAACTGAGACCCTCACTGTCTGAACTGAGACCCTCGCTGTCTGAACTGAGGCCCTCACTGTCTGTCTGTCTGACACCCTCACTGTCTGTCTGAGACCCTCACTGTCTGAGACCCTCACTGTCTGTCTGAGACCCTCACTGTCTGTCTGTCTGAGACCCTCACTGTCTGTGAGCCTCACTGTCTGTCTGAGACCCTCACTGTCTGAGACCCTCACTGTCTGTCTGTCTGAGACCCTCACTGTCTGTCTGTCTGAGACCCTCCCTGTCTGAACTGAGACCCTCACTGTCTGTCTGAGACCCTCACTGTCTGTCTGTCTGAGACCCTCCCTGTCTGAACTGAGACCCTCACTGTCTGTCTGAGACCCTCACTGTCTAACTGAGACCCTCACTGTCTAACTGAGACCCTCACTGTCTGTCTGTCTGAGACCCACACTGTCTGTCTGTCTGAGACCCACACTGTCTGAACTGAGACCCTCACTGTCGAACTGAGACCCTCACTGTCTGAACTGAGACCCTCACTGTCTGAACTGAGGCCCTCACTGTCTGTCTGTCTGACACCCTCACTGTCTGTCTGAGACCCTCACTGTCTGAGACCCTCACTGTCTGTCTGAGACCCTCACTGTCTGTCTGTCTGAGACCCTCCCTGTCTGAACTGAGACCCTCACTGTCTGAGACCCTCACTGTCTGTCTGTCTGAGACCCTCACTGTCTGTCTGTCTGAGACCCTCCCTGTCTGAACTGAGACCCTCACTGTCTGTCTGAGACCCTCCCTGTCTGTCTGTCTGAGACCCTCCCTGTCTGAACTGAGACCCTCACTGTCTGTCTGAGACCCTCACTGTCTAACTGAGACCCTCACTGTCTGTCTGTCTGAGACCCACACTGTCTGTCTGTCTGAGACCCTCACTGTCTGAACTGAGACCCTCACTGTCTAACTGAGACCCTCACTGTCTGAACTGAGACCCTCACTGTCTGAACTGAGACCCTCACTGTCTGTCTGTCTGACACCCTCACTGTCTGTCTGAGACCCTCACTGTCTGAGACCCTCACTGTCTGTCTGTGACCCTCACTGTCTGTCTGTCTGAGACCCTCACTGTCTGTGAGCCTCACTGTCTGTCTGAGACCCTCACTGTCTGTCTGTCTGAGACCCTCACTGTCTGTCTGTCTGAGACCCTCACTGTGAGCCTCACTGTCTGTCTGAGACCCTCACTGTCTGTCTGTCTGAGACCCTCACTGTCTGTCTGTCTGAGACCCTCACTGTCTGTGAGCCTCACTGTCTGAGACCCTCACTGTCTGTCTGTCTGAGACCCTCCCTGTCTAACTGAGACCCTCACTGTCTGTGAGCCTCACTGTCTGAGACCCTCACTGTCTGTCTGTCTGAGACCCTCCCTGTCTGAACTGAGACCCTCACTGTCTGTCTGAGACCCTCCCTGTCTGTCTGTCTGAGACCCTCACTGTCTGTCTGTCTGAGACCCTCCCTGTCTGTCTGTCTGAGACCCTCCCTGTCTGTCTGAGACCCTCCCTGTCTGTCTGTCTGAGACCCTCCCTGTCTGAACTGAGATCCTCACTGTCTGTGAGCCTCACTGTCTGAGACCCTCACTGTCTGTCTGTCTGAGACCCTCCCTGTCTGTCTGTCTGAGACCCTCCCTGTCTGAACTGAGACCCTCCCTGTCTGTCTGTCTGAGACCCTCCCTAACTGAACTGAGACCCTCACTGTCTAACTGAGACCCTCACTGTCTGTCTGTCTGAGACCCACACTGTCTGTCTGTCTGAGACCCTCACTGTCTGAACTGAGACCCTCACTGTCTAACTGAAAACCTCACTGTCTGAACTGAGACCCTCGCTGTCTGAGGCCCTCACTGTCTGTCTGTCTGACACCCTCACTGTCTGTCTGAGACCCTCACTGTCTGAGACCCTCACTGTCTGTCTGAGACCCTCACTGTCTGTCTGTCTGAGACCCTCACTGTCTGTCTGTCTGAGACCCTCACTGTCTGTGAGCCTCACTGTCTGTCTGAGACCCTCACTGTCTGAGACCCTCACTGTCTGTCTGTCTGAGACCCTCACTGTCTGTCTGTCTGAGACCCTCCCTGTCTGAACTGAGACCCTCACTGTCTGTCTGAGACCCTCCCTGTCTGTCTGTCTGAGACCCTCCCTGTCTGAACTGAGACCCTCACTGTCTGTCTGAGACCCTCACTGTCTAACTGAGACCCTCACTGTCTGTCTGTCTGAGACCCACACTGTCTGTCTGTCTGAGACCCTCACTGTCTGAACTGAGACCCTCACTGTCTAACTGAAAACCTCACTGTCTGAACTGAGACCCTCACTGTCTGAACTGAGACCCTCACTGTCTGAACTGAGACCCTCACTGTCTGTCTGTCTGACACCCTCACTGTCTGTCTGAGACCCTCACTGTCTGAGACCCTCACTGTCTGTCTGAGACCCTCACTGTCTGTCTGTCTGAGACCCTCACTGTCTGTGAGCCTCACTGTCTGTCTGAGACCCTCACTGTCTGTCTGTCTGAGACCCTCACTGTCTGTCTGTCTGAGACCCTCACTGTGAGCCTCACTGTTGTCTGAGACCCTCACTGTCTGTCTGTCTGAGACCCTCACTGTCTGTCTGTCTGAGACCCTCACTGTCTGTCTGAGACCCTCACTGCCTGTCTGTCTGAGACCCACACTGTCTGAACTGAGACCCTCACTGTCTGTCTGAGGCCCTGTCTGTCTAAGACCCTCACTGTCTGTCTGTCTGAGACCCTCACTGTCTGAACTGAGACCCTCACTGTCTAACTGAAACCCTCACTGTCTGAACTGAGACCCTCGCTGTCTGAGGCCCTCACTGTCTGTCTGTCTGACACCCTCACTGTCTGTCTGAGACCCTCACTGTCTGAGACCCTCACTGTCTGTCTGAGACCCTCACTGTCTGTCTGTCTGAGACCCTCACTGTCTGTGAGCCTCACTGTCTGTCTGAGACCCTCACTGTCTGAGACCCTCACTGTCTGTCTGTCTGAGACCCTCACTGTCTGTCTGTCTGAGACCCTCCCTGTCTGAACTGAGACCCTCACTGTCTGTCTGAGACCCTCACTGTCTAACTGAGACCCTCACTGTCTGTCTGTCTGAGACCCACACTGTCTGTCTGTCTGAGACCCTCACTGTCTGAACTGAGACCCTCACTGTCTAACTGAGACCCTCACTGTCTGAACTGAGACCCTCACTGTCTGAACTGAGACCCTCACTGTCTGTCTGAGACCCTCACTGTCTGTGAGCCTCACTGTCTGTCTGAGACCCTCACTGTCTGTCTGTCTGAGACCCTCACTGTCTGTCTGTCTGAGACCCTCACTGTGAGCCTCACTGTCTGTCTGAGACCCTCACTGTCTGTCTGTCTGAGACCCTCACTGTCTGTCTGTCTGAGACCCTCACTGTCTGTCTGAGACCCTCACTGCCTGTCTGTCTGAGACCCTCACTGTCTGAACTGAGACCCTCACTGTCTGTCTGAGGCCCTGTCTGTCTAAGACCCTCACTGTCTGTCTGTCTGAGACCCTCACTGTCTGAACTGAGACCCTCACTGTCTAACTGAAACCCTCACTGTCTGAACTGAGACCCTCGCTGTCTGAGGCCCTCACTGTCTGTCTGTCTGACACCCTCACTGTCTGTCTGAGACCCTCACTGTCTGAGACCCTCACTGTCTGTCTGAGACCCTCACTGTCTGTCTGTCTGAGACCCTCACTGTCTGTGAGCCTCACTGTCTGTCTGAGACCCTCACTGTCTGAGACCCTCACTGTCTGTCTGTCTGAGACCCTCACTGTCTGTCTGTCTGAGACCCTCCCTGTCTGAACTGAGACCCTCACTGTCTGTCTGAGACCCTCACTGTCTAACTGAGACCCTCACTGTCTGTCTGTCTGAGACCCACACTGTCTGTCTGTCTGAGACCCTCACTGTCTGAACTGAGACCCTCACTGTCTAACTGAGACCCTCACTGTCTGAACTGAGACCCTCACTGTCTGAACTGAGACCCTCACTGTCTGAGGCCCTCACTGTCTGTCTGAGACCCTCACTGTCTGAGACCCTCACTGTCTGTCTGAGACCCTCTCTGTCTGTCTGTCTGAGACCCTCACTGTCTGTGAGCCTCACTGTCTGTCTGAGACCCTCACTGTCTGTCTGTCTGAGACCCTCACTGTCTGTCTGTCTGAGACCCTCACTGTCTGTGAGCCTCACTGTCTGTCTGAGACCCTCACTGTCTGTCTGTCTGAGACCCTCACTGTCTGTCTGTCTGAGACCCTCACTGTCTGTGAGCCTCACTGTCTGAGACACTCACTGTCTGTCTGAGACCCTCACTGTCTGTCTGTCTGAGACCCTCACTGTCTGAACTGAGACCCTCACTGTCTGTCTGAGGCCCTGTCTGTCTAAGACCCTCACTGTCTGTCTGTCTGAGACCCTCACTGTCTGTCTGTCTGTCTGACACCCTCATTGTCTGTGAGCCTCACTGTCTGAGACCCACACTGTCTGTCTGTCTGAGATGCTCTGTCTGTCTGAGATTCTCACTGTCTGTCTGTCTGAGACCCTCACCGTCTGTCTGTCTACCTGCCTGAGACCCCTACTGTCTGTCAGAGACCCTCACTGTCTGTCTACCCTCACTGTCTGTCTGAGACCTTCACTGTCTGTGAGCCTCACTGTCTGAGACCCACACTGTCTGTCTGTCTGAGATGCTCTGTCTGTCTGAGACTCTCACTGTCTGTCTGTCTGAGGCCCTCACCGTCTGTCTGAGACGCTCACTGTCTGTCTGAGACCCTCACTATCTGTCTGAGACCCTCACTATCTGTCTGACTGCCTGAGACCCTCACTGTCTGTCTGAGACCCTCACTGTCTGTGAGTCTCACTGTCTGTCTGTCTGAGACCCTCACAGTCTGAGACCCTCACTGTCTGTCTGTCTGAGACCCTCACTGTCTGTCTGAGACCCTCACTGTCTGTCTGTCTGTCTGAGGCCCACACTGTCTGTCTGTCTGAGACCCTCAACGTCTGTCTGTCTGTTAAATTGGGAGCTGGGTAATTTTCCCAGAGTGCGTTTTGATTGGGGTGAGCAGATCTCATTTGTAGGAGTGAAGGAACAGCAGTTTACCACGAGGGACACGATAACATCACAGTTTCCAGGCGTTTTTCATCATGATAATGAAGTAGACATCTGTGTCTATGGAGGCACTGACACCGGCGTAGTAATTTATAAATTCCTCCATCGTTACCTACAGTCACACCAAACACAATTCACCAAAACAGCTCACATTCCAGCACCAACAGGGCTACAATCCCAACCTGCAGAAGTGGAACTAAAACAAAATCGCTGGAAAAGCTCAGCGGATCTGGCAGCATCTGTGGAGGAGAAAACAGAGTTAACGTCTAGGGTCCGGTGACCCTTCCTCGGAATGAGGCCCGAAACAGGCACCACATCACACCCTGCGCTCCATACCCAGCAGATCACAGAACACCCTGACCCATCAGCACCGTGGGGAGGCCATTCCGCCCCTTTAACTGCTCTCCCATCAATTCCTCGTGCTGCTGAGGACATGGGGAGAGGGTGTGGAGTGAGGGGCATGGGGAGAGCAGCTCTCAGACGTGAACCGCTATAAAAACCAAAAGAACTGTGGAATCAATAAATCAGGAACAAAAACATAAGTTGCTGGAAAAGCTCAGCAGGTCTGTCAGCATCTCTGAAGAGAAAAGATTAATGTTAATGTTTCGGGTCCAGTGACCCTTCCCTTTCCGAGCAGCTTTTCCAGAAACTTCTGTTTATTTTGTGGGTGTGTTGATGATGGATCAGAGCCACTTATCACAGCACAGCTTTCAGTACTGAACACCTCCATCATGCCGGGAAGGAAACTAGCTTTCTGCATTCCGACACCCACCCCCCTTCCCGTCCGTCACTCCCACCCTCTCCCTGTCCCTCACTCCCCCACTCTCCCCACATCCCTCAGTCCGCACCCTCCCTCCAACGTCCCACAGCGCCCACCCTCTCCCAGTGTGCCTCACTCCCCACCCCCTCCCGTCCCTCACTCCCAGTCTCTCCCCACATCCCTCACTCCCCGCCCCCCTTCCCATGTCGCTCAGTCTGTACCCTCCCTCCATGTCCCTCAGTCCCTGCCCTCTCTCCATATCCCTCACTCCCCACCTCCTCCCCACGTCCCTCACTCCCCCTGCTCCCCCCAGCATCCCTCAGTCCCTGCCCTCTCCCCGCGTCCCTTGCTCCCCTCCCCCTCCCCGTGTCCCTCAGTCCCTGCCCTCTTTCTGTGTCCCTCGCTCCCCGCCCCCTCCCCGCGTCCCTCACTACCACCCCAGCATCCCTCAGTCCCTGCCCTCTCCCCGTGTCCCTCAGTCCCTGCACCCTCCCCATGTCCCTCAGTCCCCCCCTGCCCCCACCATGTCCCTCAGTCCCAGCCCTCTTTCCGAGTCCCTCGCTCCCTGCGCCCTCCCGCATCCCTCAGTCCCCGCCCCCTCCCCCTGTCCCTCACTCCCCACATCCTCCCTGCGCGCCTCACTCCCACCCCGCGCGCCTCAGTCCCCGCCCTCTCCCATAGATCTCCACAGTGCCAGAGGACTATGGGGCTGCTCTCCCACTAGACAGAGAGGTAACAGGTGGGGGTTTAACCTGAGGGTCACCATGACTCAGGTGAGGGGGGAGGTGGAGAAGGAGAGTCCCTCACGGCGACCATGGCTGATGTGAGAAATGGCCCATCACTGTTGGTACCAGCCTGCAGTACAGTCCAGCCAACAGAACCAACCGACCCCAATGCGAATATTAAAGATAAGCTGACAGGACAGAAACCACCCCAACAGGATTGTGAGGATGTGTTTCTGACTTCCACCGTGCAGTAAATGAGGTGGCAGCAGGGGAAACGTAACCAGAAATTGCTGTCAGAGAGACAGGACCATGAACAGCAACCACAGATGTAGGAGAGTAAAATGTCAAAGCCTAGAATCCCCAAAAATAAGGTTCTGGTTAATGAGGTTCCAGCTCCCTCCCTCCCTCCCTCTCACTCACAATTCCATCCTTATCGTCAGGCGAGTCAAAATTATCCAGGAAAATCTTGAAGACCTGTTCCTCTGTCCACTCGCCGTTCTGATACTTAGGGTGATGTTTGGCATTGTATACACCACGTAAATCCTCAATGGTTATCACACCATCTCCTGTCTTGTCCAGTTTCCGAAAGGCCTTTGCAATTATTTCTTTCCTTGCGTTGGACATGGGAGGCTGTGGGGGCAGAGAGAAGGTGAAGGGGCGTGAGAAACATGCACCTCACTCAGTGTGACACAAATGTGAACCTGTCACCAGGAAACCAACCAGGAGGTCAGTCTTCAGACTCCGGGAGCAACTTCTTGTATCTTCCCACTGGATCTGAGCACAGAGCCGTCCCACCTCTGTAAGACCTCGAATTATTACAGATTGTTTCTTCGAGAAATGTATTGTGGAACCAACAGGAAGCGGGCTGTTGTGGATTTGGCATCATGTAATGAGGTGGGATTAACTAATCAGCTCATAGTAAAGGATCCTGCAGGAAGACTGATCACAGCATGTTGGAATTTGAAATTCAGTTGGAAGGCAAGAGACCAGAGTCCCACACTAGTGTTCTGGAGTTATATGTAATTATGTTCGCACAAGGACAGATCTGGCCCAAGTGGACTGGACAGGAAAACTATAAGGTAGGGCAGATGATGAGCTGTGGCAGATGCTTAAGAAGGTACTCAGTTGCTCTAAATTAAATTTGATTTGATTGGATTGATTTATTGACATGTGTACCTAAATACAGTGAAAAGCTTTGTTTATGAGCAGTAAAGGCAGATCACAGGGCGAATAAAAAAAAACTTGGACAGAGTGAAACATACAGGTTACATTACTGAGGGCGTGTGCTAGGCAACATCAACATTAACAAGATCAGCATTATTTGACATTAGAGAGACCATCCATCAGTCTGATAACAGCTGGGAAGAAGCTGCTCCTGAACCTGCTGGTGTGTGTGTTCAGGATTCTGTGCCTTCAGCCTGATGGAAGATGCTGTGGGAGGTCATTACCGGGGTACGATGGGTCTTTGATAATGTTGGCTGCCTTTCTGTGGCTGCGAGCCGTGTAAATGGAGTCCATAGATGGAAGGAGGAGTGATCTGGGGGGGGGGGGGGGGGGGGGGGGGGAATCATTCCTGATTAAGCAAGGAAGTTAATGACAACATAAAGACAAGAATTAAAGTACACTAGATTGCAAAGGCCCAGTGACAGGCTGAAAGTTCGGGAAACTAAAGATCAACAGAGGGTTACAAAAAACATCATAAAGACAGCAAATATAAATTCTGACGGAAAACTTGATGCAAACTGTAACCAGATAGCGTAAGCTTAAGTGAATGTTCGTCCCTTGGAGCATGAGACTGGGGAGGTAATTGCAGGCAGCAGGGAAATGGTACAGTCACTAAATCAATATTGTGCTTCAGTTTTGACAGTGTAAGGACACTAGTACTATCCCAATGTAACACGTAACACAGAGATTATAGAACGGGAGGAACTTTGAACAATCGTCATCACCAGGGAACAAGTACTGAGCAAACTACTGAGGTTAACGGCAGACCAGTCTCCAGGTCATGACAACCTCCAGCCCCAATTTTAAAGTCAAGTGGCAGCAGAAATAGTGGATCACTGGTTATAATGTTCCAAAATTTCCCAGATGTAGGAAAGTTTCCCATGGATTGGGAAAATGCCAATATAATGTCCTTACTCAGGGAGAGAGGCTCTAAGTAAGAAGCTGTAGACCAGTTATTTTAATGTGGTTGTTGGAAAATTATTAGAATCCATTATTAAGGAAATAGTAACAGGACATCTGAAAAGTCATAACATAATCCAATCAAGTCACCATGGTTTTATGAAGAGTAAATCATGTACAACCAATTTTCTATAGTTCTTTGAAGATGTAACAAGCAAGGTAGGTAATGGGGATCCAGTTAATGTAGTATATTGAGACTTCCAGACGGCATCTGATAAGGTGCCACTCAAAAGGTGAATCGGTAAGGTAGGATCACTTGAGATTTGGAGTAATTAATAAGTTTGGATAGAGGACCGGCTACCCAACAGAAAGCAGTGAGCTGGGATAAATGGATCTTTTTCTGGTTGAAAAGCGTAACTGGTGGTTGGTGTAGAGTTCAATCCTCGGGCCCCAGCTATTTACAATTTATATTAATGATTTGGACACAGTGATAGAAAGTATTACAACTAAATTTATGGATAACACTAAAATAGCTGGGAAAGTAAATTGCAATGAAGAAGTAAGAAATTTACAAATGTATATGGATAGGTTAGGTGAATGTGATGTGAGAGCCTGGCTAGGCTGCGTTTGTTTTCCCTGGAGCAGAGCGGGGTGAGCAGGGGCATCTGATTGAGGGATACAAAATTATGAGAGGCATAGAATGAGTAGATCGTGAGAATAGCTTCCTCATGGCAGGCATATCTAAGACCAGAGGACATAGTTCAATATGAGAAGTCGATGGCTTAGAGAAGATCTGAGAAGAATTCTTTCCCCTCAGTGGGTGGCAGTTAACATGCTGCCCGAGAGGATGGTGGAGGCACCACTCTCACAACATTTAAGATGTGTCTGGACAAGTACTTAAAACGTCAGGGCATAGGAGGCTAGGTGCAGGTAAATGGGATTAGCATGTTTCTGTGTTTGGTGTTCAGGATAAACGGGCTGGGCCAAAGGGCCTGTTTCTATGCTGAATGGCTGAATGAGATGGGCCAAGCGCTGGAGTTGGCTATTGAGTTGGATCATAATGAATGGCAAAGCAGGCTCCTGCTCCTCGTTTCTGTGTTCTTATGAATGACAGCGAGGGGGATAAAGATGTTATGGGCAATAGTGAGAGAGGTCGATCATGATCCAATTCTGATGAAGAGTCACCAATCACATTAACTCTGCTTTCTTCCCACAAATGCTGCCAGACCTGCTGAGTTTCTCCAGCAACCTCGGTTTTTATTTGAGCATGAGCCTGTTTGGGAAGAGAGTGCAGTTGCAGGGATAGAGCGAGAGTGAGGTATCATTGTGATGTTATCTCTCACTTACATAAGGCAGGTGCGATGGACCATATGACACTGATGAGACCACAGCTGGAGCGCTGTGTACAGTATGGGTCTCCCAGTTTAAGAAAGGATCCAGAAGCATTGGAAGTAATTCTGAGGAGGAGGTATCTCACATGGAAAGGTTATACAGGCCGGGTTTGTGTTAACTGGAGTTTTGAAGGGCAAGAGACAATGTAATCAAACACACAAACTATTCTGGGGGCTTGATCGAGTGGATATGGAGACAGTGCCTCCGCACCCGCTTCCCCCCCCCCACCTTGTGGGAGAATTTAGAATAAATGGAGCTGCCCATTGAAGAGCAATAAGGGAAAATTGTTTCCTCGGAGATTGGTGAGTCTTCCTTAACAGGCAGTAGAAGGACAGTTCTGGAATTATTTCAGACAGGGGTAGATAAATTCTTGATGAGCCACAGAGTGAAAGCTATTGGAAGTGGGCCACAAGGTGGAGTGGTCAAAATGAGCCTCAATTTTATTGAATGGCGGAGCAGTCTTGAGAGGTTGAATGGCCAACTCCTGTTCCGAGGTGGAATGTTGGAATATACTCAGGGGGCTGGCAGACACAATGGCCTGAATGGCTTTCCTCTGTGCTCAATCCATTCTATAATTCAATATCTGTGTTCCTTCGATTCTGAACATCTTCATTTCCATCAGTCCACCACTGACACTGAGCTCTCAAACTACCTTTTCACCCTCTGCACCTCAGTCTCCTTGCCAGCTTTAGGTCACTCTCAACTAGAACTCCCTGTGGTACTCAGTGTGATAACACACCTGTCAATCAATTGGGGATCTTTCACCTCCTAAAAGGTGCTATGTAAATACAAATATGATATTAAATGTAAGACAGGAAAATGAAGGAAAGTGGTTCATGTGCTTTGAAAAGTCTGACAGCACCATTTCCTGCAGGTCACAAACATTAGTAATGCTCAGAGAATGTTAGCTCAAACTCTTCTCTTACCCGCAGAGCCATCAGAAACTCATTAAAGTCAATGGTTCCACTTGAATCTTTGTCAAAATGTTTGAAACATGCTTCCACATCTTCCTTCTCCAAAAGCACACCATAATCACTCAGACCTTTTGAAAACTCCTTAAAGTCAAGTGTCCGATTGTTGTCATCATCCATGATGCGGAATACTCTATATTACACAGAGAGTGGGAATAATGAGCTCAGGTATGTTTTTCCCTCTTGTTGGTTCCCTCACCACCTGCCGCAGACACAGTCTGGTAGCTCTGTCCTTTAGGACCCGACCAGCTCGATGAGTAGTACTGGTGCCAAGCCACTGTTGGTGGTGGACATTGAAATCCCCCGCCCAGAGTACACTCTGTGCCCTTGACACCCTCAGTGCTTCCTCCAAGTGCTGCTCAACATTGAGGAGAACTGATTCATCAGCCGAGGGAGGGACGGTGTGTGGTAATCAGCAGGAGGTTTCCTTGCCCATGTTTAACCTGAAGCCATAAGACTTCATGGGGTCCAGAGTCAATGTTGTGGACTCCTGGAGCAACACCTCCCGACTGTATCCCACTGTACCGCCTGGATCTGTACTGCGGGTGAGACAGGGACGGTGATGGTGGTGTCTGGGATATTGTCTGTAGGGTACAAAGTCATAGAGTTTTACAACATGGTAAGAGGCCCTTTAGCCTATTACCTTGTTGCCTTCATCCCAGACACCCAGGCCATGTTCTGGGGACCCAGGCCCAAACCCCATGAGACATGGAATGGAAATTGAATTGGATAAAAACCTGGAATTAAAAATGCAATGATGATCATGAAACCATTGTCACTTGTTGGGAAAATCCTTCACCAATGTCCTTCAGGGAAGGAAACTGTCATTTTTACCTGGTCTGGCCTACAGACCCACAGAAATGCACTTGATTCTTAACAACGAAGGCACCTCCCAGTCGCAAACCATTTCCACTCCCCCTCCCATTCTTTAGACGACATGTCCATCATGGGCCTCCTGCAGTGCCACAATGATGCCACCCGAAGGTTGCAGGAACAGCAACTCATATTCCGCTTGGGAACCCTGCAGCCATATGGTATCAATGTGGACTTCACCAGCTTCAAAATCTCCCCTTCCCCTACTGCATCCCTAAACCAGCCCAGTTCATCCCCTCCCCCCACTGCACCACACAACCAGCCCAGCTCTTCCCCTCCACCCACTGCATCCCAAAACCAGTCCAACCTGTCTCTGCTTCCCTAACCTGTTCTTCCTCTCACCCATCCCTTCCTCCCACCTCATCCCACCTCCTTGACCTGTCCGTCTTCCCTGGACTGACCTATCCCCTCCCTACCTCCCCACCTACACTCTCTCCACCTATCTTCTTTACTCTCCATCTTCGGTCCGCCTCCCCCTCTCTCCCTATTTATTCCAGTTCCCTCCCCCCATCCCCCTCTCTGATGAAGGGTCTGGGCCCGAAACGTCAGCTTTTGTGCTCCTGAGATGCTGCTGGGCCTGCTGTGTTCATCCAGCCTCACATTTTATTATCTTGGATTCTCCAGCATCTGCAGTTCCCATTATCTCTGATACAATAAGTACTGTTCCAGCCAGCAACACCCACATCCTGAGACAGAAACAATCACAAGCGCCATCAGCGCCTTTCACATCCTCTCATCGTCCCCCTCCCCAACACTCAGTGGTAATGTGTATACACCATACTGCAACAGCTACAGTCACTCAGTTCCACTCAGCTTGCTGCAGAAACTCTTGCAGCGGAAGTGGTGGAGGATGTACACGTATAACATTTAAAAGGCATATGGATGGGTACAGGAATAGGAAGGGTTTAAAGGGATATGGGCCAAATACAGGCACAGCGGCTCAGTTTCCAGGTTCAATTCCACACTCGGGTGACTGTCGGCGTGGAGTTTGCACATTCTCCCCGTGTCTGCACGGGTTACCTCCGGGTGCTCTGGTTTCCTCCCACAGTCCAAAGACGAGCAGGCCAGGGTGGATTAGCCATGTTAAATTAGCCCAGAATGTTCAGCGATGTGCAGGCTAGGCACATTTGCTCTGGGAAATGCAGGCTGAGAAAGATGGCGGGAGAGGGAGGGTGGCGGAGGTGAGTACGGGTGGGATGCTTTTCAGAGGGTTGGTGGGGACCTAATGGGCCACATGGCCTGCTTCCATATTGTGGGGATACTATGAAATGCGATGCATTCAGTTTAGGATATCAGGTTGGCTGAAGGATCTGTTTCTGTGCTGTACAGCTCTATGACCTCATAAGATTTTTGTGAAAATAATCCAAGGAATCCTTCCTTTTAAACAGAAATTTATTCAGACCTTTGGGACTGGGTCTGGGGTCTGGTCTCCCTGCAAGGCTGGGGAAGGAGATGTAAGAAGAAGTTTCAAAGGAAACTGGATAAATAAGTGAGATAACAAGGTGTGGAGCTGGATGAACGCAGCAGGACAAGCAGCATCAGAGGAGCAGGAAGGCTGGCGTTTGGGTCTAGACCCTTACTTTCCGAAGAAGGGTCTAGACCCGGAAACACCAGCCTTCCTGCTCCTGTGATGCTGCTTATCTGCTGCATTCAATCCAACTCTACACCTGTATCTCCGATTTTCCAGCATCTGCAGTTCCTACTATCTCTGGATAAATAAGTAACAGGGAAGAGTAACTATGATAACCCTATTTGCAGATCGACAGAAAGCACACACCAGCAGTTTGCACAGGGTGAACCTGACCAACAGCTGGGAGATAAGGTGAAAGCGCACAATTCCCGAGATTCTCCGGAAGGTGCGTGACATGAACATTACTGGGTGTGTCACTGGGCTCCAGCAGGCAGACAGTGCTAATTGAAATCATAGGGCAACGATGGTTACCCCTGCCCCACACAAAGGGGATAAACTGCCCTCAGTTTAACACGGCAGCCAGAGGAGCTGGAGAAAAACTGTCAGCAGGTAGATCATGGTGCGGTAGCACAGTATAGCTGGTACCCCCCCACCCCCGCTGCACAGTGAGATGGGCGCAGGCAGCAGTATAACTGAATGTCTGTACCTGCCAAGGCCTTTGATACCAGCCGAGCCCCGGGACAGACACTGAAGACGTAGCTTCTCCACGGGGTCCGAACACTGGATCAGCTGCTTCTTTGCATTCAGTGCCATCTCTCGGTCGTGTCTCGCTGTCCCTGCATCGCTCTCACACTGCTCTGTGATGGACTGCAACCAGCTCACAGCCTCAAACCTGTCAGAGAGGGTAACACCGAGAGTCCCTACACAGGCCCGCCAGTGTGCCCCCAACCTAAACCCCCTCACCCCCCACCCTCCACTCTAAACCCCCTCACCCCCCACACCCCAACCTAAACCCCCTCACCCCCCACACCCCCAACCTAAACCCCCTCACCCCCCACCCTCCAACCTAAACCCCCTCACCCCCACCTCCAACCTAAACCCCCTCACCCCCAACCCCCATCTAAATCCCTCAACCCCCACCCTAAACCCCATCACTCCCACCCACCTCACCCTCCTCCCCATCCCTACACAGGCCCGCCCGTGTACGCCCACCCTAAACCCCCTCACCACCCCACCCTCCAACCTAAACCCCCTCACCACCCCCACCCTCCAACCTAAACCCCCCTCACCCCCACTCCCACCCTAAACCCCCTCACCTCCCCACCCCCAACATAAACCCCCTCACCCCCCCACCCCCCAAACCTAAACCCCCTCACCTCCCCACCCCCAACATAAACCCCCTCACCCCCCCACCCCCCAAACCTAAACCCCCTCACCCCCACCACCTCACCCTCCTCCCCGTCCCGCCCGTGTACCCCCACCCTAAACCCCCTCACCCCCCCATCCTAAACCCCCTCACCCCCACCCCCTCACTCCCCCCCACCTCATCCTCACCCTCACCCTCCTCCCCGTCCCTACACAGGCCCACCCGTGTGCCCCCACCCTAAACCCCCCCAACCCCCCAACCTAAACCCCCCCTCACCCCACCCACCTCACCTCCCCCCGTCCCTACACAGGCCCACTCGTGTATCCCCACCCTCAACTTCCTCACCCTCACACCCCCGTCTCTCTCACCCACCCCAACCCTCACCCCACCCTAACCCCCTCACCCTCACCCTCCCCCTGTCCCTACACAGGCCCACCCATGTACCAACACCAAAAACCCCTTCACCCTAACACCCCTCCGTCTCCCTCGTCCCCACCCTAACTCCCCTCACTCTCACCCTAACACCCTCACCCTCACCTATTCCCCGCCAAACTCTCCCTCCCTCATTCCCCTCACCTACTTCCACCACCTCTGACCCCTCTCCATCCCTATCTCCGTCCCACTGCCCCCTCTCCATCCTCCCTCAGTCCCGCTGCCCCCCTCTCCATCCCTCCCTCAGTCCCGCTGCCCCCTCTCATCCCTCCCTCAGTCCTGCTGCCCCCTCTCCATCCCTCCCTCAGTCCCGCTGCCCCTCTCATCCTCCCTCAGTCCTGCTGCCAGCTCTCCATCCCTCCTCAGTCCCGCTGCCAGCTCTCCATCCTCCCTCAGTCCCGCTGCCAGCTCTCCATCTCTCTGACCATCCTCCCAATTCCCTCTCTGAGACTCTTCTTTTCCAGCCTTCCTACTCTCTTCATCCCTCTTGCCCTCCCTCCTCCTGCTTTTCCCACGTGTCTTCTCAATCTTCTTCTCTTCAATTCACACCTCGCACTCTCCCACTCTCTCCCTTCCTCTCTTCTCTCCACCACCCCTTTCTCTCTCTCTCTCGCACCCCATTCTCTCTCTCTCTCTCCCCCCTTTCTCACTCTCTCCCCCTTTCTCTCTCTCGCTCCCTCCTTTCTCTCTCTCTGTCTCTCTCCCTCTTTCTCTCTCTCTCTCTCTCTGTCTCTCTCCCCCTTCTCTCTCTCTCCCTCCTTTCTCTCTCTCTCTGTCTCTCTCCCCTTCTCTCTCTCTCTCTCCCTCTCTCCCTTCTTACTTTCTCTCTCTCTCTGATCTCTCTCCCCCTTTCTCTCTCTCTCTCTCCCTCTCTCCCCTTTCCCTTTCTCTCTCTCTCCCGCTTTTTCTCTCTCTCTCTCCCTCTCCCTCTCTCCCCCTTTCTCTCTCTCTCCCTCTCTCCCCCTCTCTCTCTCTCCCCCCCCCTTTCTCTCTCTCTCCCCCCCTTTCTCTCTCTCTCCCCCTTTCTCAATCTACCTCTCTCCCCCTTTCTCTCTCTCCCCCTTTCTCTCTCTGTCTCCCCCTTTCTCTCTCCTCTCCCCCCCTTCTCTCTCTCTCCCCCCCACTTTCTCTCCCTCTCTCCCACCTTCTCTCCCTCTCTCCCCCTTTCTCTCTGTCTCCCCCCTTTCTCTCTTTCTCTCCCTCTCTCCCCCTTTCTCTCTCTCCCCCTTTCTCTCTCACTCTCCCTCTCTACCCCCTTTCTCTCTCCCCGTTCCTCTCTCTCACCCTTTTCTCTCTGTCTCCTCTCATCCCC
>NC_081356.1:137009346-137041846 GCF_030684315.1 Stegostoma tigrinum
CAATCAGGAGGACGCTTAAGGTTTCTGGGGCAACGGGGTGGAGCCCACACCCAAGCCACACCCCCTTTCCCCGCCCCTCACCCGCTGCCTGTGCCAGGCAGAGTGAGCATTGGGACCCCACACTGACTCACCCTGTACCACTCTCAACCAGTGACACATCCACTCAGTCACCACTCACACTGCAAACTGTTCGGGCAGGGTCTGGGATGTACTGTCTGAGAGTGTGGGGGGGAGGGTCACTCGAGGGGTCAGGGTCTGGGATGTACTGTCTCAGAGTGTGGGGGGAGGGTCACTCGAGGGTCAGGGTCTGGGATGTACTGTCTGAGAGTGTGGCGGGGAGGGTCACTCGAGGGGTCAGGGTCTGGATGTACTGTCTGAGAGTGTGGGGGGGAGGGTCACTCGAGGGGTCAGGGTCTGGGATGTACTGTCTGAGAGTGTGGGGGGGAGGGTCACTCGAGGGGTCAGGGTCTGGAATGTACTGTCTGAGAGTGTGGGGGGGAGGGTCACTCGAGGGGTCAGGGTCTGGAATGTACTGTCTGAGAGTGTGGGGGGGAGGGTCACTCGAGGGGTCAGGGTCTGGAATGTACTGTCTCAGAGTGTGGGGGGGAGGGTCACTCGAGGGGTCAGGGTCTGGGATGTACTGTCTGAGAGTGTGGGGGGGAGGGTCACTCGAGGGGTCAGGGTCTGGGATGTACTGTCTGAGAGTGTGGGGGGGAGGGTCACTCGAGGGGTCAGGGTCTGGGATGTACTGTCTGAGAGTGTGGCGGGGAGGGTCACTCGAGGGGTCAGGGTCTGGGATGTACTGTCTGAGAGTGTGGGGGGGAGGGTCACTCGAGGGGTCAGGGTCTGGGATGTACTGTCTGAGAGTGTGGGGGGGAGGGTCACTCGAGGGGTCAGGGTCTGGGATGTACTGTCTGAGAGTGTGGCGGGGAGGGTCACTCGAGGGGTCAGGGTCTGGGATGTACTGTCTGAGAGTGTGGGGGGGAGGGTCACTCGAGGGGTCAGGGTCTGGGATGTACTGTCTGAGAGTGTGGGGGGGAGGGTCACTCGAGGGGTCAGGGTCTGGGATGTACTGTCTGAGAGTGTGGGGGGGAGGGTCACTCGAGGGGTCAGGGTCTGGGATGTACTGTCTGAGAGTGTGGCGGGGAGGGTCACTCGAGGGGTCAGGGTCTGGGATGTACTGTCTGAGAGTGTGGGGGGGAGGGTCACTCGAGGGGTCAGGGTCTGGGATGTACTGTCTCAGAGTGTGGGGGGGAGGGTCACTCGAGGGGTCAGGGTCTGGGATGTACTGTCTCAGAGTGTGGGGGGGAGGGTCACTCGAGGGGTCAGGGTCTGGGATGTACTGTCTGAGAGTGTGGCGGGGAGGGTCACTCGAGGGGTCAGGGTCTGGGATGTACTGTCTCAGAGTGTGGGGGGGAGGGTCACTCGAGGGGTCAGGGTCTGGGATGTACTGTCTGAGAGTGTGGCGGGGAGGGTCACTCGAGGGGTCAGGGTCTGGGATGTACTGTCTGAGAGTGTGGCGGGGAGGGTCACTCGAGGGGTCAGGGTCTGGGATGTACTGTCTCAGAGTGTGGCGGGGAGGGTCACTCGAGGGGTCAGGGTCTGGGATGTACTGTCTCAGAGTGTGGGGGGGAGGGTCACTCGAGGGGTCAGGGTCTGGGATGTACTGTCTCAGAGTGTGGGGGGGAGGGTCACTCGAGGGGTCAGGGTCTGGGATGTACTGTCTCAGAGTGTGGGGGGGAGGGTCACTCGAGGGGTCAGGGTCTGGGATGTACTGTCTGAGAGTGTGGCGGGGAGGGTCACTCGAGGGGTCAGGGTCTGGGATGTACTGTCTGAGAGTGTGGCGGGGAGGGTCACTCGAGGGGTCAGGGTCTGGGATGTACTGTCTCAGAGTGTGGGGGGGAGGGTCACTCGAGGGGTCAGGGTCTGGGATGTACTGTCTGAGAGTGTGGCGGGGAGGGTCACTCGAGGGTCAGGGTCTGGGATGTACTGTCTGAGAGTGTGGGGGGGAGGGTCACTCGAGGGGTCAGGGTCTGGGATGTACTGTCTGAGAGTGTGGCGGGGAGGGTCACTCGAGGGTCAGGGTCTGGGATGTACTGTCTGAGAGTGTGGGGGGGAGGGTCACTCGAGGGGTCAGGGTCTGGAATGTACTGTCTGAGAGTGTGGCGGGGAGGGTCACTCGAGGGTCAGGGTCTGGGATGTACTGTCTGAGAGTGTGGCGGGGAGGGTCACTCGAGGGGTCAGGGTCTGGAATGTACTGTCTGAGAGTGTGGCGGGGAGGGTCACTCGAGGGGTCAGGGTCTGGAATGTACTGTCTGAGAGTGTGGCGGGGAGGGTCACTCGAGGGTCAGGGTCTGGGATGTACTGTCTGAGAGTGTGGCGGGGAGGGTCACTCGAGGGGTCAGGGTCTGGGATGTACTGTCTCAGAGTGTGGCGGGGAGGGTCACTCGAGGGGTCAGGGTCTGGAATGTACTGTCTGAGAGTGTGGCGGGGAGGGTCACTCGAGGGGTCAGGGTCTGGAATGTACTGTCTGAGAGTGTGGCGGGGAGGGTCACTCGAGGGGTCAGGGTCTGGGATGTACTGTCTGAGAGTGTGGCGGGGAGGGTCACTCGAGGGGTCAGGGTCTGGGATGTACTGTCTGAGAGTGTGGGGGAGGGAGGCAGGTTCACTCGAGGGGTCAGGGTCTGAGATGTACTGTCTTAGAGTGTGGGGGGGAGGGCAGGGGCACTCGAGGGTTTAGGGTCTGGAATGTACTGAGAGTGTGGGGGGGAGGGTCACTCGAGGGGTCAGAGTCTGAGATGTACTGTCTGAGAGTGTGGGGGGGAGGGCAGGGTCACTCGAGGGTTTAGGGTCTGGATTGTACTGTCTGAGAGTGTGGGGGAGGGAAGCAGGTTCACTCGAGGGGTTAGGGTCTGAGATGTACTGTCTGAGAGTGTGGCGGGGAGGGCAGGGTCACTCGAGGGTTTAGGGTCTAGATTGTACTGTCTGAGAGCGTGGGGGAGGGAGGCAGGTTCACTCGAGCGGTTAGGGTCTGCGATAATGGGAACTGCAGATGCTGGAGAATCCAAGATGGTGTAGGGCTGGATGAACACTGCAGGCCACACTGAAGGTGTTGGGGGCAGAATGTTCTAGACTGTGGCAGAGAGAGTTCCTGGTGGTTAGTTATGACCAAGATAGCAGGACCTGCAGATGCTGGAGAATCTGAGATAACAAAGTGTGGAGCTGGATGAACACAGCAGGCCAAGCAGCTTAGGAGCAGGAAGGCTAACGTTTCGGGCGTAGACCGTTCATCAGAAATGGGGGAGGGGGAGAGGATTCTGAAATAAATAGGGAGAGAGGGGGAGGTGGATAGAAGACGGGTAGAGGAGAAGATAGGTGGAGAGGCGATAGACAGGTCAAAGAGGCAGGGATGGAGCCAATAAAGGTGAGTGTAGGTGGGGAGTTAGGGAGGGGATAGGTCAGTCCAGGGAGGACGGACAGGTCAAGGAGGCAGGATGAGGTTAGTAGCTCGGAGTTGGGGTGGGGCTTGAGGTGGGAGGAGGGGATATGTGGGAGGGTGGACAGGCTAGGGAGGCGGGGACGAGCTGGGCTGGTTTTGGGATTCAGTGGGGGAAGGGGAGATTTTGAAGCTTGTGAAGTCCACATTGATACCATTGGGCTGCAGGGTTCCCAAGCGAAATATGAGTTGCTGTTCCTGCAACCTTCGGGTGGCATCATTGTGGCACTGCAGGAGGCCCAGGTTGGACATGTCGTCTAAGGAATGGGAGGGGGAGTTAAAATGGTTCACGACTGGGAGGTGCAGTTGTTTATTGCGAACCAAGCGAAGGTGTTCTGCAAAGCAGTCCCCAAGCCTCCGCTTGGTTTCCCCAATGTAGAGGAAGCCACACCGGGTACAATGGATACAGTATACTACATTGGCAGATGTACAGGTGAACCTCTGTTTGATATGGAAAGTCATCTTGGGGCCTGGGATAGGGGTGAGGGAGGAGGTGTGGGGGCAAGTGTAGCATTTCCTGCGGTTGCAGGGGAAGGTGCCGGGTGTGGTGGGGTTGGAGGGCAGTGTGGAGCGAACAAGGGAGTCACGGAGAGAGTGGTCTCTCCGGAAAGCAGACAAGGGTGGGGATGGAAAAATGTCTTGGGTGGTGGGGTCGGATTGTAAATGGCGGAAGTGTCGGAGGATGATGCGTTGGATCCGGAGGTTGGTGGGGTGGTACGTGAGGACTAGGGGGATCCTCTTTTGGTTGTTATTGCGGGGCGGGGTGTGAGGGATGAGTTGCGGGAAATGCAAGAGACATGGTCGACAGCGTTCTCGCCCACTGCCGGGGGAAGTTGTGGTCCTTGATTTCAACTCCCCCTCCCATTCCTCAGATGACATGTCCATCATGGGGCTCCTGCAGTGCCACAATAATGCCACCCGAAGGTTGCAGGAACAGCAACTCATATTCCGCTTGGGAACCCTGCAGCCATATGGTATCAATGTGGATTTCACAAGCTTCAAAATCTCCCCTTCCCGCACTGCATCCCAAAACCAGCCCAGTTCGTCCCCTCCCCCCACTGCATCCCAAAACCAGCCCAGCTTGTCCCCGTGTCCCTAACCTATTCTTCCTCTCACCCATCCCTTCCCCCCACCTCAAGCCGCACCTCCATTTCCCACCTACTAACCTCATCCCACCTCTTTGACCTCTCTGTCCCCCCTGGACTGACCTATCCCCTCCCCACATCTCCACCTACACTCACCTTTACTGGGTAACAAAGTGTGAGGCTGGATGAACACAGCAGGCCAAGCAGCATCTCAGGAGCACAAAAGCTGACGTTTCGCACCTAGACCCTTTATCAGAAAAACTTTTCAGATCAAGCTTTTGTGATAAAGGGTCTAGGCCTGAAACATCAGCTTTTGTGCTCCTGAGATGCTGCTTGGCCTGCTGTGTTCATCCAGCCTCACATTTTATTATCTCTGATTCTCCAGTATCTGCAGTTCCCATTATCACTACTGACTCCATCCCCGCCTCTTTAACTTGTCTGTCCCCTCTCCACCTATCTTCTCCTCTATCCATCTTCAATCCGCCTTCCCCTCTCTCCCCATTTATTTCAGATCCCCCTTTGTTATCTCAGTTTGCATCAGTGTTGTACAGAGACAGGCCCGAAACGCCAGCTTTTGTGCTCCTGAGATGCTGCTTGGCCTGCTGTGTTCATCCAGCCTCACATTTTATTATCTTGGATTCTCCAGCATCTGCAGTTCCTGCCATCTCTGAAACTTGTGTTGTTAACAACAGGAACAAAAAGCAAAGTTTGCTGGAAAAGTTCAGCAGGTCTGGCAGCTCCTGTGGAGGAGAAAACAGAGTTAACGCTCCGGGTTAACATTTTGTTCCGGATTTACAGCATCCGCAGTTGTTTTAGTCATTATTTGTCTTGTTGTTGCGGGTGTGCGTTACACGGGTTTTTGTTGTGGTATAATGAAGTGCTTGGGGGTTGGATTCCGAGCGGTGACCAAGCTCCGAAGAATACAGTTCCTGATCTCATGGCGTGATATAGTTTTTGTTTGGAGAGTAACCCGGTTCTGCTTACAGTTTCCAAGAGGAAGTCCCCGAGCAGAGCATTCTCCGGGCTGTGGGGCTGAGCTACTTAACTGTGAGTTGTGTGTTTCCCTCCGGCCTTTCTCCTTCTCATGCTCTGGTTACAATGCTCCCTCACTGACGGGCTTTCCCGGAACCCCCAGCTCCTGTTGCTTCAATGAACCGACTGGTGGGTCTTTTTTTAATGGGAAAAAGTCGGAGAAATTTCCGCTCAAATCGCAAGGGAGCATGTGTTTTGTCTGTGTGTGTGTGTGTGTGTGTGAAAAAGGGAGTAGTCTGAGGAAAAGTCTTCCAGCAGAATAGAGCTCCATATTGCCTCTCACGCTCCAGTGTGTGTTCCGCTGAAGGTCAGTGTTCTGGGTGTGTGGGGTTAAGGTTTGGGTTAATAACTAACGGCAGGGTGAAATAATCGACATGAAAAGTGATCAAATAACCAGCTATTGGTTTCATGGAGAGGCTCAGCTCCAACAGGGTAGAGAAAACAGCTGTAAAGCAGTCCTTACAGTGAATGGTTTAAACAAGGGAAACTAGATTCTTAGAGAGGAATTGACATCTTTCTGGAATGAACACAGAAAGTTCTGGAGAAGTTCAGCAGCTCGGGCAGCATCTGGACCGTTAACCCGGAGACCCAGGTGATATTCCACCATGGCGGATGGTGCAAGTTGAATTCAATAAATATCTGGAATTAAGAATCTAACGATGATCATGAATCCATTGTCAATTTTTGGGAAAACCCCAACTGGTTCACTAATGTCCTTTAGGGAAGGAAACTGCCATCCTTACCTGGTCTGGCCTACATGTGACTCCAGACCCACAGCAGTGTGGTTGACTCTTAACTGCCCTCTGGGTAATTAGGGATGGACAATAGATGCTATCCTAGCCAGTGATGCCCTCAGCCCATGAATGAATAAAGGAAAAACAGAGTTGAAGTTTCAAGTCCCGGTCTGACTTTTTCAGAGCTGATAGTTGCATCACACTGAAAACAAAAGAACTGTTTCTCTCTCTCTACAGATACTGCCAGACCTGCTGAGATTTCCCAGTAATTCCTGTGTTTATTTATGGTTTCCAGGATCCACAGGTTTATTTTAGAGAATTTTCTAGATCCTGGCTGAGCTCTTGACAGCTGGTGCCAGCAAGTACTGAACTGTGCTTTGGGATGACACCTTCGCGGGCCCCCCTTCTCGACAGTGAGGGGCCATCAGGAAACAGCGGGAAGCAGAGGGGCTTTGAGTGTGTGCCTGTCTCAGGCCGGACTGGGCGCCAGTGATATCGCATCAGTGCAGTGCAGCAGAAGCCAAGACACCAGGAGACACGCTGGAACAAGGAAAGGGTAACATCGCCGTTGTAGGAAATTTCATCATCAGGAGAGGGATAGCCCATCTGCCACAGTATGAGGCAAACACTGTGAAATGCCAGTCCAGTGCCAGGCGAAGAGAACATTGTAGAGGCAGTGCAGCTGTTGGCCAGGAGGAAGGGAGTGACCCACAAGTTGTCCGTAGTAACCAATGAAATGAGCTTCAGCAGGAATTGAACAACCAGACCTCACCGGGAGTAACCTCTGCATTGCTCCCAGTGCCACACCATCAGATACAGGAGCTGGGCATTCAGCCCATCGAGTCTGCTGTGCCATTCAGTGAAATCATAGCTAATCTAATGATCCTTGACTCCAGATTACTATGTTTTCCTCAAAACTCTTGATACCCTGACTAATTAAAAGTCTGTCTGTCCTAGCCTTGAATATACTCAACGACCCAACTTCAACAGCTCTCTGCAGTAAAAAAATTCCACAGATTTACATCCTTCAGAGAGAAGAAATTCCTCCTCATCTCTGTCTTAAATGGAAAACCTTTATTCCGGGATGAAAGCCTCTGGTCCTAGATGTTCCCACCAGGGGAAACAGCTTCTTTAACCCTGACAGGTCCCCTCAGGATCTTACATGTTTCAGTAAGGTTGCCTGGGAACCTTCTCTGGACTGCCTCCAATGCCAGTCTCTCTTTCCTTAGATAAGGGACTCAAGACTGTTGACAGTATTCCAGCCAGGGGTCTGACTGTACCTTGTACAGTTTTAGGACATTAGTGAGAGTGGAAAGAGAAGATGAGGGAGGTCAGTGCACAGGGTACAGGAACAAAGCTTCAGATACTTTGCTATTGGAACTGGTGCTGGAGTTGGAGGGACAGAGGAGTAGGCTTCACCTCAGCAGTGCCAGGTGAGTGTGCTTCCTGGGGAAGTTCAATCCATGTTGGAACAGAGATGGATATCAGCATACACAGAAACTGAAATGAGAGGGAGGGGCCTAAAATGAAAGCACAGAATAATGCAATGGAAATAATCCAAACCATTTCATCAAATATGCTGGGTGAACACAGCAGGCCCAGCAGCATCTCAGGAGCACAAAAGCTGACGTTTCGGGCCTAGACCCTTCATCAGAGAGGGGGATGGGGAGAGGGTTCTGGAACAAATAGGGAGAGAGGGGGAGGCGGACCGAAGATGGAGAGTAAAGAAGATAGGTGGAGAGGAGAGCATAGGTGAGGAGGTAGGGAGGAGATAGGTCAGTCCAGGGAAGACGGACAGGTCAAGGAGGTGGGATGAGGTGGTAGGTAGGAGATGGAGGTGTGGCTTGGGGTGGGAGGAAGGGATGGGTGAGAGGAAGAACAGGTTAGGGAGGGAGAGACAGGCTGGGCTGGTTTTGGGATGCAGTGGGGTCAGGGGAAGAGCTGGGCTGGTTTTGGGATGCGGTGGGGGAAGGGGAGATTTTGAAGCTGGAGAAGTCCACATTGATACCATTGGGCTGCAAGGTTCATCCAGCTTCACACTTTATTATCTTGGATTCATTCTCCAGCATCTGCAGTTCCCATTGTCTCATCAAACATGCTGAACTAATTGTTAACATGACACTTCAAGATTACTGGCTTGAGGTTAGGGCAAACGGGGATCAACTGGGGACAGATAGATTGTTGTAACATGCAGCAACTGTGAAAGGTATTGGTTAGAAAATAGATAGATTCCTGCCTCCAAAGAGATTTTGCTATTTTTTTGCAAGTGTTTTTTTATTGGATGGGGCCGTATTAATCGAGTGAGATCAGCTCTCACTCAGGCTAATGTTGATTGATTTGACCATCTCGGTATCCATTGACGCTCCCTCCCATCTTTACTGCTGAGATATCACACGTCCCAGTATCACCTTAAGGTCTGTCTCATCAAATTACTTCACTTTGATCTCTCGACCTCTACGGATCACTATTGTCCCATGTCTCCCAAAAGCCCCCTGCTAACCTCCATCTGCACGCTGGGGGCAGGGGGATAGGAGCTGGATATTGGGGGTGGGGATGGGGATGGGAGGAGGAGAACTGTATGTTTGGGGTTCGGGATGGGAATGGGAGGAGGGTAGTTGGATGTTGGGGTTGGAGGTGGGAATTAAAAGAGGGGAGCTGAATGTTGGGGGTAGGGGTGGGAATTGGAGGAGGGGAGCTGGATATTGGAGGTGAGGATGGGAATGGGAGGAGGGGGGCTGGATGTTGGAGATGGGGATGGGAATGGGAGGGGGGTCAGGATGTTTGGGCTTGGGGGTGAGCTTGGGAGGAGCTGGGTATGGGGGTGGGAGGGGAGAAGGATGTAGTGAGAGTGTTGGGGTGGTAGCAGCTGGGTTTTGGGGTTTGGGGTGGGCAGGGAGCTGGATTTTAGGGTGGGGGTAAAGTGGATTTTAGTGGTGGGGAGAGGGAAAGCTGGATATTGGGTGTGGGGGTGGGGGGAGGGGAAGCTGGATATTGGGTGTGGGGGTGGGGGGAGGGGAAGCTGGATATTGAGTGTGGGGGTGGGGGAAGGTGGATGTTGGGGGTGGGGGTGGGGGGAGGGGAAGCTGGATGTTGGGGGTGGGGGTGGGGGAAGGGGAAGCTGGATGTTGGGGGTGGGGGTGGGGGAGGGGAAGCTGGATGTTGGGGGTGGGGGTGGGGGGAGGGGAAGCTGGATATTGAGTGTGGGGGGAGGGGAAGCTGGATGTTGGGGGTGGGGGTGGGGGGAGGGGAAGCTGGATATTGAGTGTGGGGGTGGGGGAAGGGGAAGCTGGATGTTGGGGGTGGGGGAAGGGGGAGGGGAAGCTGGATGTTGGGGGTGGGGGGAGGGGAAGCTGGATGTTGGGGGTTGGGGGTGGGGGGAGGGGAAGCTGGATGTTGGGGGTGAGGGTGGGGGGAGGGGAAGCTGGATGTTGGGGGTGAGGGTGGGGGGAGGGGAAGCTGGATGTTGGGTGTGGGGGTGGGGGAGGGGAAGCTGGATGTTGGGGGTGGGGGTGGGGGGAGGGGAAGCTGGATGTTGGGGGTGGGGGCGGGGGAGGGGAAGCTGGATATTGGGGGTGGGGGTGGGGGAAGGGGAAGCTGGATGTTGGGGGTGGGGGCGGGGGAGGGTAAGCTGGATATTGGGGGTGGGGGTGGGGGAAGGGGAAGCTGGATGTTGGGGGTGGGGGTGGGGGAGGGGAAGCTGGATGTTGGGGGTGGGAGTGGGGGGAGGGGAAGCTGGATATTGAGGGTGGGGGTGGGGGAAGGGGAAGCTGGATATTGGGGGTGGGGGAGGGGGTGGGGGAAGGGGAAGCTGGATATTGGGGGTGGGGGAGGGGAAGCTGGATGTTGGGTGTGGGGGTGGGGGGAGGTGGTGGATATGATTGGGGGGGGGATGTTGTTGAGTTGCTGCTGTTATTGTTTTAATCACCATTCTTAATGTCTTCTCTTGTCCCCTACATTGACGTGTTTTACCAGAAATCATTAACTTGACTCTCAATCTTTGAGATCGGACCTTAGCTGCGGAACATTGGCTGGAATTTGTGGAATTGTTGAGGCCTGAGCTGCTCGGGCGATTGGACAATGACGCCGCTGGGACCACTTCTCCTGTTGGGTTTTATATCTGGACACCTGACATTGACAAGATCAGCCAAGATCCTGACTGTTGTCCTGGTCGGTGAGTTCAGTCGCTGAGTCACCTCAACACACTTTCTGTCATTTAAACAACTAACCAAAGAACTGGAAATCTGATCCAATCAAACAGCGGCAGCAGAACAGGCAGCATCCTGGCTGCTCCTCCTGCTGAGGCTCGAGTATTACATCCATTGTTTTTCTTTCTGTCTTTTCTCATTCTTCCTCTCTCTTTTCGTTCCTTTGGCATTTTTGAAAACAATTTACTTGGAGCAATGATGCTGAGTCGGCTGGAGGCTTGGGCGGAGTGGGGATGGACAGTGGGCCCTGGGAGAAGTGGGGATGGACAGTGGGACCCGGGTGGAGTGGGGATGGACAGTGGGACCCGGGCAGAGTGGGGATGGACAGTGGGCCCTGGGAGGAATGGGGATGCACAGTGGGACCGGGTGGAGTGGGGATGGACAGTGGACCCCGGGCTGAATGGGGATGGACGCTGGGCCCTGGGAGCAGTGGCGATGGACAGTGGTCCCCGGGGTGAGTGGGGAGAGACAGTGGTCCCGGGTGGAGTGGGCCCCGGGAGAAGTGGGGATGGACAGTGAGCCCCGGGCGGAGTGGGGCTGGACAGTGGGCTCCGGGTGGAGTGGGGTTGGACAGTGGGCCCTGGGAGGAGTGGGTGTGGACAGTGGCACCAGGGTGGTGTGGGGATGGACGGTGGGCCCCGGGTGGAATGGGGATAGACAGTGGGCCCTGGGAGGAGTGGGGATTGACAGTGGGCACCGGGCGGAGTGGGGCTGGACAGTGGGCCCTGGGAGGAGTGGGGATTGACAGTCGGCCCTGGGAGGAATGGGGATGGACTGTTGGCCCTGGGAGAAATGGGGATGGACAGTGGGCCCCGGGTGGAGTGGGGATAGACAGTGGGCCCTGGGAGGAGTGGGGATTGACAGTGGGCACCGGGCGGAGTGGGGCTGGACAGTTGGCCCTGGGAGGAATGGGGATGGACAGTGGGCCCCAGGTGGAGTGGGGATGGACAGTGGGCCCTGGGAGGAGTGGGGATGGACAGTGGGCCCCAGGTGGAGTGGGGATGGACTGCCGGCTCAAACAGGGACAGTTGTTGGACTGGGGGACTGGTTGTGGTGGGGGTGATCTCAGTGGTTTGCGAGCCCAGTCATACCACTTTTGGAAAAACTGTAATGTTTATCTTTTAACTTCAATTCTTATATTTCTATCTTATCTTGTGAATTACTGTAAGGTAACGTAACTTTTTCCTCTTTAGTTCTCTATTTTGTTCTATGTTCCTTACCTCGGTATTTTGTACCTAAGATGGTGCTCTGTGTGAACAATATTGTAAACCTTTCACTGTACACCTGCACTTGGGTATATGTTATAATAAAGGATATTCTCATTCTCATTCTCATGTAGTGTATACTGGAGAAACTCAGCAGGTCAGACAGCATCAGAGTTAATGTTTTAACTTCTACAGAACTGAAGGGAATTAGGAGGTTGGAGGGGGCTGGTTGGAGCCGTGGTGGGCAATCTTGTTTCTGGTTAGGCAGCCCGCCTTGACAGACCAGACCATATAAATTCAGAGTGGGACAGAACAACAGCATTTCAGCAGAGGCTACACAGCCCTGACAATGTCACATCGAAGGGAGATAGAACATTTGCGTGAAAACCTGTCAGCTCGGTGAACCAATCAACAGTTCCAACCACAGCCCAAGCTACTGATCTTCATTAAAACATTAAACATTTGGGGAATTGTCGGGTAGATCCCAGTGTTGTAACTGCACTGGAACAGCTTGGCCAGGGGAGCGGCAAGTTCTGGAGCACAAGTCTTCTATTGCTGGAATGTTGTCAGGGCCAGTAGCCTTTGCAGTGTCCAGTGTCTCTCAGCTTTTCTTGATATGATGTGGAGTGAATTGAATTGGCTGAAGACTGGTATCTCTGATGCTGGGGACCACTGGAGGAGGCCGAGATGGATCATCCACTCGGCACTTCTGGCTGGAAATTGCTGTGAAAGCTTCAGCCTTATCTTTTGCACTGATGTGCTGGCCCCTTCCATCATTGAGGGTGGGGATATTTGTGGAGCCTCCTCGTCCAGTGAGTTGTTTAATTGCCCACCAGCATTCACAACTGGATGTGGCAGGACAGCAGAGCTTAGATCTGATCCGTTAGTTCTGGGATCACTTAGCGCTGTCTATCACTTGCTGCTCTCGCTGTTTGGTGTGCAAGTAATCCTGTTTGGTGGCTTCGCCAGGTTGACACCTCATCTTCAAGTATACCTGGTGCTGCTCCTGGTATGTCCTCCTGCACTCGCACTCTCCATTGAACCAGGGTTGATCGCCTGGCTTGGTGGCAATGGTTGAGGGGGGGATATGCCGGGCTTGAAGGGCTCTTGGTATTTTTATGTTTTGATATCTGGCTGTTGATGAACTAGTCTGTGAGACAGCTCTCCCAATGTTGGCACTAGCCCCCAGATGTTAGTGAGGAGGACTCTGCAGGGTCCACAGGGCTGTTTCTGATGTTGTCTTTTCTGGTGCTTCGGTCGATGCCAGGGGATCCATCCAGTTTCATTTCCTTTTACTTTCTTTACAGTTGATATGACTGAGTGGCATACACCCGCTGTGGTGGGATTCGTACCTGGTTCTCTGGGTTAACAGTCACTAGACTGTTAGCACCACTTAACCACAGTGTCTCGGCTGAATTGGCCAGGACTGTGCGGGAGAGGGTTTGTGATAAAGAAGGGTGCGAAAGCTCCCTGCTCTCCCAGCTCCTCTGAAATCCTGAAGAAGGAAGATAGCGTAAGTAATCACCCTCCTCAGCAGGTAGCTATCCTGGGGCTTCCTCCCGATGTCTCCGGAAGCTGCTGCCCCAACTCATGGTCTTGCAAACAGAGCATAAAGAGTGGGGTGGTGGAAATGTGTGAATAGGGGCTGTAGGCAAAGCTGTGTGCATCAGGACCATGGTTCCAGGGGCTGCAGTCACTCGCATCAGGGCCAGCCAGGAGATGTTTTTGACTTTTGCTGAAACAGGGATAGACTGTATATGGAGATCTGAGCAAATGGCTCTATCTGATTGAATGTTTCTGTATTCCTCCCTTGTTGTGCCTGCAGGAGGGAGCCATTACCTGCTGTTTGATGAAATTTCTCACATCCTTCATGAGAGTGGGCACAACGTGAGCATGTTGGTGCAACTTGGCAACCCCAGGATCAAAGGTAGCTCTGCCCTCTTCCCCACCGAGGTCCCACACATGCCATGACACAGCAATTAACAAATACCACTTTATCCTCATCAGCCCCTCCCCCCCACCAGCAGATTTACAATATATCACATTACTTTCGCATTATGGAGTCACAGAGTCATACAGCATGGCGATAGACCCTTTGGTCCAACCACTCCATGCCAACTATAACCTCAAACTATTCTAGTCCCACCTGCCTGCTCCTGGTCCATATTCCTCCAAACCTTTCCTCTTCATATATCCAATGAGGTATCTTTTAAGCATTGCAGTTGTACCCACAACTACCCCTTCCTCAGCAAGTTCATTCCACTCACAAATCACCCTCTAAAAAATGTACCTCATGCCTTTTTTTAAGGTGAGTGGGGAGAAATTTTTTTAAAAAACAGTGTGCTCCCTGGTCATGAAATTCCCATCGTAGGAAAAAGACAACCACCATTAACTCTATCCACAGTTCTCATTATTTAATAAACTTCGATCAGGTCACCTCTCAAACTCGTACACTGCAGTGAAAAGCATCCCAGCCGATCCAGCCTCTCCTTACAACTCAAATCTTCCATATCCAGCAACATCATGGTGAATCTCTTCTAAACCCCCTCCAGCTTGAACTATCCTTCCCATAACTGGCTGACCAGAACTGGACATAGTATTCTAGAAGAGTCCTCACCAATGTCTTGTACAACCTCCACATAACTTCCCAACTCCTACGCTCAAAGGACTAAGCAATGAAGGCAAGCGTGCCAAATGCTTTTTAACCACCCTGTCTAGGGCGGCACGGTGGCTCAGTGGTTAGCACCGCAGCCTCACAGCGCCTGGGACCCGGGTTCGATTCCAGCCTCAGGCGACTGCCTGTGTGGAGTTTGCACATTCTCCCCGTGTCTGCGTGGGTTTCCTCCGGGTGCTGCGGTTTCCTCCCACAGTCCATGGATGTGCAGGTTAGGTGGATTGGCCCTGCTAAATTACCCGTAGTGTTCAGGGGTGTGTAGATTAGGTGGGTTATAGGGGGATGGGTCTGAGTGGGATGTTCCAAGGGTCAGTGTGGGCTTGTTGGGCCGAAGGGCCTGTTTCCACACTCTAGGGATTCTATGAAACATATCTGATGTAAACTTCAAAGAAATATGTGTGTGAACCCCTAGGCCTCTGTTCTACAGCACTACCCAAGGCCCTTTCATTATTTGTATAAGCCTTACCTTTGTTTGTTGTACCAAAATGCAATACCTCGCATTTATCCAGATTGAACTCCATGTACCATTTTTCAGCCCATTGTCCCATTTGATCAAGATCCCTTTGCAGTCTTAGAAAACCTTCCTCACTGTCTACAATGCCACCAATTTTGGTGTCATCCATAAACTTGCTAACCATGCCTTCTATATCCTCATCCAAATCATTTATGTAAGTGACAAACAAAAGAGGACCCAGAACTGATCCCTGTGGAAAACAGTTCGTATAGGGCTCCAGTCCAAAAAGCAACCCTCCACCATTACATTCCTTTTCCTTCTGTTAAGCCAATTATGTATCGACTTGGCAAGCTCACCCTGAATGCCTTGTGACCCAACTTTACTAATTAGTCTATCATGCGCAGCCTTGTCAAAGGCTTTACTAAAATCTGAATAAACAACATCTACTGCTCTGCCATCATCAACCTTTTTGGTAACTTCCTCAAAAAATTCAATCAGTTTAGTCAGACATGACTGTCTTCGCACAAAACTATGCTGACTATCCCTAATCAATCCTTGCCTCTCTAAATATCCATAAATCCTACCTTTTATAGTCACCTCCAACAATTTACCCACAACTGAAGCCAGACTCACACTGAAGTAATTTCCCCAATATCTTGCAACAAACCTTCGCTCCAGGGACATCATCGTTATTTACTTCTTTCTTGGGGCCGATCAGCGACCCCTTCTCTGATGTTTGGGGTGCCCTCAGGCTCTGCTTGTCTGACTCGCTCCGCTAATATCACAAGATATTAGGGTAGAGTTGGGCCATCTGGCCCACCAAGTTTCTTCCACCATTCATTCATGGCTGGTATGTTTCTCAAAGATAATGGGAACTGCAGATGCTGGAGAAGCCGAGATAACACGGTATGGAGCTGGATGAATACAGCAGGCCAAGCAGCATCAGAGGAGCAGGAAAGCTGACATTTCAGGCCTAGACACTTCATCAGAAAGGGTCTAGGCCCAAAACGTCAGCTTTCCTGCTCCTCTGATGCAGCTTGGCCTGCTGTGCGCATTCATAAGACAATAAGACATAGGAGTGGAAGTAAGGCCATTCGGCCCAGCAAGTCCACTCCGCCATTTAAATCATGGCTAATGGGCATTTCAACTCCACTTCCCTGCACTCTCCCCGTAGCCCTTGATTCCTTTTGAGATAAAGAATTTGTCGATCTCTACCTTGAAGGCATCTAACGTCCCGGCCTCCACTGCACTCTGCGGCAATGAATGCCACAAGCCCACCACTCTCTGGCTGAAGAAATGTTGTCTCATTTCAGTTTTAAATTTACCCCCTCTGATTGGAAGGCTGTGTCCACGGGTCCTAGTCTTCCCACCTAACGGAAACAACTTCCTAGCGTCCATCCCTTCTAAACCATACATTATCTTGTAAGTTTCTATTAGATCTCCCCTCAACCTTCTAAACTCTAATGAGTTCAATCCCAGGATCCTTAGCCGTTCATCATACGTTAAACCTAACATTCCAGGGATCATCCGTGTGAATCTCCGCTGGACACGCTCCAGGGCTAGTATGTCCTTCCTGAGGCGTGAGGCCCAAAATTGGACACAGTGTTCTAAATGGGGCCTAACTAGAGACTTATAAAGTCTCAGCTCTATACCTTGTTATCTCTGGTATCTTTCTCAACCCCATTCTCCAGCCTGCTCTCCATAACCCTTGATTTCTTCAATCCCCTCAATAATCAAAAACCTTGCTCTGTCTTAAATACACTCAATGAGCCTACACAGCCCTGAGCAGCAATGAGTTCTACAGATTCATTACCCTCTGGCTGCAGAAATTTCTCCTCATCTCAGTTCGAAAGGGTTGACCCCTTACTTTGAGGCCGTGCCCTTGGGACCTAATCTTGTCCACCAGTGAAAACATCTTTTCCACATCCACTCTATCCAAGCCTGTCAGTATTCTGTAAGTTTCAGATTCCCCCTTCATCCTAAAACTCCATCGAGTCCTGACCCAGAATCCTCAACTACTTCTCATATGACAAGCCCTTCATCCCCAACGTAATTCTTGTAAACCTTCTATGGACTCTCTCCAAGGCCAGCACATCCTTCCACAGGTACAGGGCCCAAAATTGTTCACAACATTCCAAACGTTGTCTGACCAGAGCCTTAAACAGTTCAGGAGTACATCCCTGCTCTTCTTAAAATGAATGCTAAAATTGTATTTGTCTTCCGAACTGCCAACTGAACCTGCATGTTAACCATGAGAATCCTGAACCAGGACTCCCAACTCCCTCAGAGATAGTAGGAAGTGCCGATGCTGGAGTCAGAGATAACACAGTGTGGAGCTGGAGGAACACAGCAGGCCAGGCAGCATCAGAGAAGCAGGAAAGCTGATGTTTTGAGTTGGAACCCTTCTCCAGAAATTTCTCTACAGGGACCAGTGCTGGAACCTTTGTTATTTGTTATTTACATAAATGATCTGGGTGTGAATGTACAAGGCAGGATTAATAAGTTTGCGGTTGATACAAAATTAGGAGGTATCGTTGATAGTGAGGAAGGTTATCATAAATTACAGAGGGTTCTTGATCAGATGGGGAAGTGAGCAGAGAATTGGCAAATACTATTCATTACAGATATGTGTGAGGTGTTGCACTTTGGAAAGTCAAACAACGCTAAAACTTAGATAGTAAATGGCAAGGTCCTGAGGAGTGTTGTGGAACAGAGGCACCTACGAGTACAAATACACAGTTTGTTGAAAACAGTGTCACAGGTAGACAGGGTGTGAGGAAGGCATTTAGCATGCTGGCCGTCATCGGTCAAGGCACTGAGTGTAGGAGTTGGGATGTTATGTTACAGCTGTATAAGTCGTTAGTGAGGCCGCACTTGGAGTATGGTGTGCAGGTTTGGTCACCCTATTATAGGAAAGACATAGTTAAACTGGAAAGTGTGCAAAGAAGATTTACAGGATGTTGCCAGGACTAATAGGCCTGAGTTATAGGGAGAGGTTGGCCAGGATAGGGCTTTATTCCTTGGAATGTAGGGGAATGAGGGGTGACCTTATTGAGGTGTATAAAATCAGGAGGGGCATAGATAGGATGAATGTATATAATCTTTTTCCTGGGGATGGGGAATTGAAAACTAGAGAGCATGGGTTTAAGGTGAGAGGGGAGATATTTAAGAAGGACCTGAGGGACAATTTCCTCACACACAGAGTAGTGTGTATATGGGATGGGCTGCCAGAGACAGTGGTTGAGGCAGGTACAATAGCAACATTTAAAAAACATTTGGATAAGTACATGGATAGGAAGGGTCTAGAGGGATATGGACCAAATGTAGGGAATAGGAACTAGCTGAGTGGGCACCACAGTCAGCATGGACCAGTTTGGGCCGAAGGGCCTGTTTCCATGCAGTACTATATGACCTAGCATTGTGGGCTGTTTTTGTATTTAACAGCTTCCTGTGCAGATCCTTGTCAAAAGCCTTCTGGAAGTGCAAACATAATCACATCCAATGTGGCCCAGCTTGGAATGGAGGCAGGTACCTCCTCAGTCTGTTCCCAAATAGATCACATCCTGTGCCTAATTTGCTCATTACCTCCTCCAACAATTCCAACACATTTGTCTGGCCTGACCTCCTGTTATGTTAGCTCTGGGCCTTTTTACCTTTGTGCTTCCTGAACTCTACCCACCCAGATTCCAGGCCTTCTGACTCTGTGTCACTTCTAGCTATTGATTTAATTTCATTTCTTACTAACAATGCAACCCCGCCCCCTCGATCCATCTACCTCTCCTTCAATAGGAGGTGTATCCTTGGATATTTAGTTCCCAACCCTGATCCTTCTGCAGCCACGTCTCTGAAGTACCAACAACACGGTACCTGCCAATTTCAACCTGCACTACGACAAGCTCATTTCCCTTCTTTCCAATACTGTATGCGTTAAAGTACAGCACCCTTAGTCGTGCATTGAGTGCCCCCCTGCTAATAGTTGTCCCCTTATCTGTTGGGCCTGAAGTCAGATTCCTGACCTTCCCATACTCTCTGTCCCATTACTTATTCTGGAAACAGTAAGTAACTTGTGTTGACCCCTCCCCGACTTTAATTTATTCCATAATTTTCCTTGCAACTGAACCCACTCCCTCACTTTAGCCCTTCCCACTGCCCTACTGATGCGATTTGCCAGGACTCCGGTCCCAGCATGATTCAGGTGGAACCTGTTCATAGGAACAGCTCTCTCCTTTCCTGAACTGGTGCCCATGTCCCATAAATTCACTCCTATTTCTCCCATGCCACTCACTGAGCCATACACCTCCCTCTTTAATCTTGTTGACCCTGAGCCAATTTGCTTGTAGCTCAGGTGGTAATCAAGAGATTATTACCTTTTTGGGGTCTGCTTTTCAATTCAGCCCCCGGCTGCTCATATTCCCTCAGGAGAACCTCTTTCCACTCTCTACCGTTGGTACTTGTGTGGACCACAGCAACTGGATCTTTCCCATCCCACTGCAAGGCCCTCTGCAGTCCAGGTGAGATATCCTGACCCCGGGCACCAGGCAGGCAACACAGGCTTTGGGCCTCTCGTTCCTGGCCATACGGAACAGTGTCTATTCCCCTGACTATACTATCCCCAATTACAACGACATTTCTCTTTTCTCCTTCTCTCAAATGGCTCCCTGTATCTCAGTGCCAAGGTCAGTTTGCTTCTCCTCCCTACAGACCCCACTCTCACCCACACAGGTAAGAAGAACATCAAACCTGTTTGACAAGATCAAGGGCTGAGGCTCCTTCAGCACTACCTCCTGGATCCCTCTACCTGCTCGCTCATAGTCACACCCTCCTGTCCCTGACCACTCACCAAATCTGAGGCAGTAAATGGAAGGGGCGTGTCTGAAACACAGCATCCGGGTTACTGTCCCTCTCCCTAGTGTGTTGTAGTGTTTGAAGCTCAGACTCCAGCTCATCAACACTGAGCCAAAGTTCCTGAAGCAGCCAGCACTGGCTACAGATGTTGTCACAGTGAACCACAATGCGATGCACCAGCTCCCACATTACACAGGTACAACACATCACCTGGCCCAGCATCTCTGTTTCATTTACTTAGTTCTTAAGTTGGTTTTTGAAAAATTCCACTGGTCTTCTGGGTTGTAACCTGTAAAAATTCTCCAGCTTACCTTCAGACTGAAAGTAAGCTATAATAAACTAGCTGCTATAAACAACAGTTGAACTCATGTTTTTCCAATGATATCAATCTTTCGTTCGTGCCTGACTCCCTGACCCTGGCTTCAGTTATCTGTTGGAAAACCTTACAGACTATGAACCAGCAAAGCACGTACAAAGCACCTCTTCCCCTCGGCACAAAATTCCCCCAAACTATATCCACACTTGGGCTGTGCCTCGAAATGAGATCTCTCTCTGAGAGTGTACAGCTCTATGGTTGAGTAATTTGAACAGGGGCCTCTCTTAAGTCGAGCTGAGGTGACTCACGCTAGTCAAGCTTCAATACTATTTAACACATATTCAGAAGGGTTTCGGCCCGAAACATCAACATTCCTGCTCCTCCGGTGCTGCCTGACCTGCTCTGCTTTTCCAGCTCCACATTTATTGACATATTGAGGCCCAACTCAGGCTTCATTATCTCTGTCAGTTATCATCCACTCACTCTGTACTTTCCACAGTGGTTCCAGTGACTATTGATCAGGGATTGGACATGCTGGACTGCAATGAGCTGGAGTCTGAGCTTCAAACACTGTGAGACATGAGGGAGGGGGGGCTGCCACATGTTATGGACATTGACCCAAGTCTGGTCCATTTCCTCATTGGCTGTGGAGTGGGTGTTTCCTACCCCTGGCTTTCGTGAATACAATTGAATTCCTACAGCAGGCCATTTGGCCCATTGAGCCAACACCACCCTTCTGAAGAGCATCCCAACCAGATCCAGCCCTGACATTATGCCCGTAAGCCAGTAGTTCCCATGGCTGAGCCACCTAACCTATATACCTTTGGACTGTGGGAGGAAACCCATGGACACACAAGGAGAATGAACAATCCTCACAAAGACAGTCGCCTGATATTGAGAATGAACCCGGGGCCTTGATGCCATGTGGCAGCTGTGTTAACCACTGAGCCACCAGGCAAACCCTTTATGTCCTTACAATGTTAGGTAGCATGGGACCTCATGTTCTTCCCCTGAATACCACCCCTTCAGGGTGAACTCAGCTTCCTCAGACTGACGTTGTGCTGTGGGAATGGTCCAGTACCCAGTGACAGTCAGTGCCTGTACCAGGTACAAACAAGATTTCAGCAGTAAAAGGTAAACCGTGTATTTTTCATTGAAACAGGTGTCAACTACACAGGGAGAAACAACAGTTACCGAGTTATATCCTGGTCAGCAAATGAGGAATACATTTCGAGCTTCAACAGTTGGTTCCTGGAGCAGCAGAAATCATTCTTTGAGGGGAGGTATGGTTGTTCTTTCTAATTAACACGTAAACTGCCATTACCCATAACTTACACGGGGATGGCTATTACCAATAACGTACACAGGGACCGCTATTACCCATAACGTATACGGGGACTGTTATTCCCCATAACGTACACAGGGACCGCTATTACCCATAACGTACACGGGGACTGTTATTTCCCATAACGTACACAGGGACCGCTATTACCCATAACGTACACGGGGACTGTTATTCCCCATAACGTACTTGGGGACTTTTCTTACCCATAACGTACACGGGGACTGTTATTACCCATAACGTACACAGGGACTGCTATTCCCCATAACGTACACGGGGACTGTTATTACCCATAACGTACACAGGGACTGCTATTCCCCATAACGTACACGGGGACTGTTATTACCCATAACGTACACGGGGACTGCTATTACCCATAATGTACACGGGGACTGCTATTACCCATAATGTACACGGGGACTGTTATTACCCATAATGTACACGGGGACTGCTATTACCCATAACGTACACAGGGACTGTTATTACCCATAATGTACACGGGGACTGCTATGATCCATAACGTACACGGGGACTGTTATTACCCATAACGTACACGGGGACTGTTATTACCCATAACATACACGGGGACTGCTATTCCCCATAACGTACACGGGGACTGTTATTACCCATAACGTACACGGGGACTGTTATTACCCATAACGTACACGGGGACTGTTATTACCCATAACGTACACGGGGACTGTTATTACCCATAAACTGCACGGGGACTGTTATTACCCATAACGTACACGGGGACGGCTATTACCCATAACGTACCCGGGGACTGCTATTACCCATAACGTACCCGGGGACTGTTATTACCCATAATGTACACGGGGACTGCTATTCTCTCTAATGTCCACAGCAGCTGCTACTCTTTCAATGTTCCTCGGGGGACACTAGTTTCTCTTATGTTTCCTGACACTGCAATACTCTACAGCACAGACAGGTAACTGCCATTCTCGACAATCCACATCATAGACGGGAGGTCATGGCCCAGTGTTATTATCACCGGACTTTTAATCCAATGACCCACATCATGTTCTGGGGACCTGACTTGAAATCCCACTGTAGAAGATGATGGCATTTGAATCCAATAAAATATCTGGAATTAAGAGTCTAATGATGCTCACGAATCCATTGTCGATTGTCAGGAAAAGCACATCTGGTTCACTAATGCCCTTTAGGGAAGGAAACTGCCATCCTTTCCTGGTCTGCCCTACATGTGACTCCAGACTCACAGCAATGTGGTTGACTCTTAACTGCCCTCTGGGTAATTAGGGATGGACAATAAATGCCACCTAGCCAGCAACACCATCATCCCACAAATAAATAAAAATATAATTTCACACTAATTAATATAAATTAATATTAGTCCACGGTGGCAAAGTTTGGGCGAGGAGCTGAGCTGAGAAATTTCCATTTCCATCTGCCATTTTCTTTCTTTTGTCTCACTTTTGCTCTTTTCTTCCTGTCTCCCTTTTTGGTGACATTGATCCACTTCCTGGAGTGTGGGCCCGGAATCACGTCTGACCTATCTCCCGCACTTCCGCCCTCACCCTTTCTCTTCCCTCCCAACCGTGCGGCGCTCCCTCAGCACTGACCCTCCGACAGTGCCCGCTCCCTCAGCACTGACCCTCCGACAGTGCCCCCTCCCTCAGCACTGACCCTCCAACAGTGTGGCGCTCCCGCAGCACTGACCCTCCGACAGTGCCCACTCCCACAGCACTGACCCTCCAACAGTGCCCACTCCCTCAGCACTGACCCTCCGACAGTGTGGCGCTCCCGCAGCACTGACCCTCCGACAGTGCCCACTCCCACAGCACTGACCCTCCAACAGTGCCCACTCCCTCAGCACTGACCCTCCGACAGTGTGGCGCCCCCGCAGCACTGGCCCTCCGACAGTGCCCACTCCCTCAGCATGGACACTCCGACAGTGCATCACTCACTCAGCACTGACCCTCCGACAGTTCGGCGCTCCCTCAGCACGGACCGTCCGACAGTGCGGCGCTCACTCAGCACTGACCCTCCAACAGTGGCCACACCCTCAGCACTGACCCTCCGACAGTGCGGCACTCCCTCAGCAATGACCCTCCAACAGTGCCCACTCCCTCAGCACTGACCTTCCGACAGTGCCCACTCCCTCAGCACTGACCCTCCGACAGTGCGGCACTCCCTCAGCACTGACCCTCCGACAGTGCGGCGCTCCCTCAGCACTGACCCTCGGACTGTGCGGCACTCCCTTAGCACTGACCCTCCGACAGTGCCCACTCCCTCAGCACTGACCCCCCAACAGTGCGGCACTCCCTCAGCACTGACCCTCCGACAGTGCGGCGCTCCCTCAGCACTGACCCCCCAACAGTGTGGCGCTCCCTCAGCACTGACCCTCCGACAGTGCCCACTCCCTCAGCACTGACCCCCCAACAGTGCGGCGCTCCCTCAGCACTGACCCTCCGACAGTGCCCACTCCCTCAGCACTGACCCTCTGACAGTGCCCACTCCCTCAGCACTGACCCTCCGACATTGCCCACTCCCTCAGCACTGACCCTCCGACAGTGCGGCGCTCACTAAGCACTGACCATCCGACAGTGCCCGCTCCCTCAGCACTGACCCTCCGACAGTGCGGCACTCCCTCAGTACTGACCCTCCGACAGTGCGGTGCTCCCTCAGCACTGACCCTCCGACAGTGCCCGCTCCCTCAGCACTGACCCTCCGACAGTACCCGCTCCCGCAGCACTGACCCTCCGACAGTGCCCGCTCCCTCAGCACTGACCCTCCGACAGTGTGGCGCTCCCTCAGTACTGGCCCACCGACAGTCCCCACTCCCTCAGCACTGACCCTCCGAAAGTGCCCGCTCCCGCAGCACTGACCCTCCAACAGTGCCCACTCCCTCAGCACTGACCCTCCGACAGTGTGGCGCTCCCTCAGTACTGACCCTCCGACAGTGCCCACTCCCGCAGTACTGACCCTCCGACAGTGCGGCCCTCCCTCAGCACGGACCCTCCGACAGTGCGGTACTCCCTCAGCACGGACCCTCCGACAGTACAGCACTCCCTCAGTACTGACCCTCCGACAGTGCGGTGCTCCCTCTGCACTGACCCTCCGACAGTGCCCGCTCCCACAGCACTGACCCTCCGACAGTGCGGCAGTCCCTCAGCACTGACCCTCCGACAGTGCCCACTCCCTCAGTACTGACCCTCCGACAGTGCGGTGCTCCCTCAGCACTGACCCTCCGACAGTGTCTGCTCCCTCAGCACTGACCCTGCGACAGTGCCCACTCCCTCAGCATGGACACTCCGACAGTGCATCACTCACTCAGCACAGACCCTCCGACAGTACGGCACTCGCTCAGCACTGACCCTCCGACAGTGTCCACTCCATCAGCACTGACCTTCCGACAGTGCCCACTCCCTCAGAACTGATCATCCAACAGTGCAGCCCTCCCTCAGCACAGACCCCCCAACAGTGCGGCGCTCCCTCTGCACTGACCCTCCGACAGTGCCCACTCCCTCAGCACCGACCCTCTGACAGTGCGGCACTCCCTCAGCACTGACCCTCCGACAGTGCCCACACCCTCAGCACTGACCGTCCGACAGTGCGGCACTCCCTCAGCACTGACCCTCCGACAGTTCGGCACTCGCTCAGCACTGACCCTCCGACAGTGTCCGCTCCCTCAGCACTGACCTTCCGACAGTGCCCACTCCCTCAGCACTGACCATCCGACAGTGCAGCCCTCCCTCAGCACTGACCCCCCGACAGTGCGGCGCTCCCTCAGCACTGACCCTCCGACAGTGCCCACACCCTCAGCACTGACCGTCCGACAGTGCGGCACTCCCTCAGCACTGACCCTCCGACAGTTCGGCACTCGCTCAGCACTGACCCTCCGACAGTGTCCGCTCCCTCAGCACTGACCTTCCGACAGTGCCCACTTCCTCAGCACTGACCCTCTGACAGTGCGGCATTCCCTCAGCACTGACCCACCGACAGTACGGCACTCCCTCAGCACTGACCCTCCGACATTGCCCACTCCCTCAGCACTGACCCTCCGACAGTGCGGCGCTCACTAAGCACTGACCATCCGACAGTGCCCGCTCCCTCAGCACTGACCCTCCGACAGTGCGGCACTCCCTCAGTACTGACCCTCCGACAGTGCGGTGCTCCCTCAGCACTGACCCTCCGACTGTGCCCGCTCCCTCAGCACTGACCCTCTGACAGTACCCGCTCCCTCAGCATTGAACCTCCGACAGTGCCCACTCCCTCAGCACTGACCTTCTGACAGTGGGGCGCTCCCTCAGCAGTGACCCTCTGACAATGCGGCACTCCCTCAGTACTGACCCTCTGACAGTGCGGCGCTCCCTCAGCACTGACCCTCCGACAGTGCGGCACTCCCTCAGCACTGACCCTCCGACAGTGCGGCACTCCCTCAGCACTGACCCTCCGACAATTCGGCGCTCCCTCAGCACTGACCCTCCGACAGTGCGGCGCTCACTAAGCACTGACCATCCGACAGTGCCCGCTCCCTCAGCACTGACCCTCCGACAGTGCGGTGCTCCCTCAGCACTGACCCTCCGACTGTGCCCGCTCCCTCAGCACTGACCCTCTGACAGTACCCGCTCCCTCAGCATTGACCCTCCGACAGTGCCCACTCCCTCAGCACTGACCTTCTGACAGTGGGGCGCTCCCTCAGCAGTGACCCTCTGACAATGCGGCACTCCCTCAGTACTGACCCTCTGACATTGCGGCGCTCCCTCAGCACTGACCCTCCGACAGTGCGGCACTCCCTCAGCACTGACCCTCCGACAGTGCGGCACTCCCTCAGCACTGACCCTCTGACAATTCGGCGCTCCCTCAGCACTGACCCTCCGACAGTGCGGCGCTCACTAAGCACTGACCATCCGACAGTGCCCGCTCCCTCAGCACTGACCCTCCGACAGTGCGGCACTCCCTCAGTACTGACCCTCCGACAGTGCGGTGCTCCCTCAGCACTGACCCTCCGACTGTGCCCGCTCCCTCAGCACTGACCCTCTGACAGTACCCGCTCCCTCAGCACTGACCCTCCGACAGTGCCCACTCCCTCAGCACTGACCGTCCGACATTGCGACGCTCCCTCAGCACTGACCTTCTGACAGTGGGGCGCTCCCTCAGCAGTGACCCTCTGACAATGCGGCACTCCCTCAGTACTGACCCTCTGACAGTGCGGCGCTCCCTCAGCACTGACCCTCCGACAGTGCGGCACTCCCTCAGCACTGACCCTCCGACAATTCGGCGCTCCCTCAGCACTGACCCTCCAACAGTGCGGCACTCCCTCAGCACTGACCCTCCGACACTGCGGCACTCCCTCAATGCTGATCCCATCTGTCTGCTGCACTGGGATGTTAACCTGTGTTGAAATCTCTGTTTTGACCCTGAACCTGTGACATTCTCTGAGGCAAGTGTACCATGTTCCCTGAGAGAGGATGAGGCTGTCAAGCTTGGAGATGTCAGGCCCGTCTCCTGCTGCTTGTCTGCTCCATTCCGCAGACAGCACCACTAAATATTCTGACTGTTTTCTTGCAGTGAATCTCTGAGTACGTTTCTGAAATTTATGGGCCATTTAGCTCTGCAGTGTGAGTTGATCCTGGGTGACACCAGTCTGATGGATTCCTTAACCGCTGAGCAGTTTGATATTGTGCTGATCGATGCATTCAATCCCTGTTCATTCCTGGTGGCAGAAAAGCTGCGAGCCCGGTTTCTGGCTGTGCACGTGTCGAACTTCTGGAGTTGGTATCTGGCCGGTCTGCCCAGTCCCATATCATATGTTCCTGCAGCTCGCTCAATGCTCTCTGATCGGATGGGATTCTGGGAGAGACTGAAGAATTCTGCCATGTTCCTGGGCTCTTGGCTAACAGAGAGAATGCTGTACTCCCAGTTTGATCATACTATCAGGAAGTGCTTCCCACCGGGATCACAGCCTGTTCTCTCAGAGCTGTACCTGAAGGCTGAGCTGTCAATCTATAACACTGACTTCACCCTGGATTTCCCAAGGCCACTGCTTCCTAATGTAGTCTACGTTGGAGGGTTGCTTTCAAAACCAGCGAGACCGCTCCCCCAGGTAAGTGCTGACAGCAGTCTCTCTCAGACTGATGGTCTCTCCATTGCATCTTCTCTCTCTCTGCAATCCTACTTCCCTGGCCTTCCGGAATCACAGCATTGTTACAGCACCACAGGAGGCTCTTCCAGACCTGTGCTGGATCTTGAATATTATTGTCCCTGTAAAACTGCATGTCTGCCTTTTTCAAATAATTGTCTAATTCCTTCTTGAAAGCTATACTTTAATCTGCCTCTCCCACACTTTCAGACAGTACATTCCAGATGTGATCTGTGCACAGATACCTCCAGCTCCGTCTGCTGCTGCTCCCCTTTAGAATTGTAACCCTTTCTTTATATTGTCTTTCAATGTTCTTCCAACCTCTCACTTCCTTGCATTGACCCTCATCTGCCACCTCCCCACCCACTGCACCAACTTGTTAATGTCCTTTTGGAGTTTCGCACTGTCCTCCTCACAGTTTACAATTCTTCCAAGTTTCATGTCATCTGCAAACATGGAAATTGACCTCTCCACAGCAAGACCCAGGTCATTAATATAATCAGGAAAAGGAAGGGCCCCAATACTGACCCCTGGGGAACTCCACTTCAAACCCTCCTCCAGTCTGAACAATATCCATTGACCATTACTCTCTGTTTCCTTTCTCTCGGCCAATTTTGTATCTGCGTTGCTGCAGTCCCTTTTATCCCATAACCTGGAACATTCCTCATGAGGCTGTCGTGTGGTACATGGAAAACCATAAGGGAGGCAGGTAGTGTTTTTGCTGGATTGTTAATCCATACAGCAAGGGCATTCGCTGGCCTTATGGCAGATGATGGAATTTGAAACCAATTTAATAAAAGCTCCAATTGGAAGTCAAATGAATCATTAAAACCATTGATTTTGTTGTAAAATCCATCATTTATGACCCATAGGGAGGGAAACTGCCATCCGTAACTGGTCTGGCCTACAGGTGACTCCAGACCCACAGCGATGTGGTTGGCTGTTAACTGCCCTCTGAAATGGCCTGAGTGGAACATTCTGTTGCACCAACAGGTATGGAATCCAAACAAAGAAATGAAATGAGACAGATCGCTCACGTCACATTGATCTGAAGCTGTGCTAACCGGGTCAGTCTGCAATTCAAGACTTGCCTCGACAACATTCCAGCAAAAGTACTAAGGGTTCATGCTACAGAACTGGCCGCTCCTTGAACCAAGCTGTTCTGGTACAGTTACAACACTGGCAACTGCCCAACAGTGCAGAGAATTGCCCAGGTATGCCCTGTACACAAAAAGCAGAACAAATCTGACTCAGGCAATTTCTGCCATGTGTTATAGTCTCATCAGTGTTGTTATCCACTTTCCTGCCCTTTCCCTACAACCCTTGATTCCCCAGCTGATCAAGAAAATCTCTCCACCTCAGCCTCAAATATACACAAGGACTGTGCCCCCCACAGCTGTCTGTGGCAGGGAGTTACAAAGGCACACAATCCTCAGAGATGAAATTCCTCTCACCTCAGTCTTTAATTGATGCCTGTTTATTCTGACACCGTGCCCTCTGATCCCCTCAACTGTCCCATGAGGGAAAATACCCTCTCAGCATTTACACTGTCAGGCCCCTCAAAAATTCTATCAATTTCAATGAAATCACCTCTCACTCTCCTAAACTCCAGTGAGTCAAGTCCCATCCAAACTCAAATGGAGTTTAATGCGGACAAGTGTGAGGTGATGCATTTTGGTAGGAGTAACCGGAAGGCAAAGTATTGGGCTAATGGTAAGATTCTTAGTAGTGTAGATGAGCAGAGAGATCTCAGTGTCCATGTACACAGATCCTTGAAAGTTGCCACCCAGGTTGACAGGGCTGTTAAGAAGGCGTACAGTGTTTTAGCTTTTATTAATAGAGGGATCGAGTTCCGGAACCAAGAGGTTATGGTGAAGCTGTACAAAACTCTGGTGCGGCCGCACTTGGAGTATTGTGTACAGTTCTGGTCACCGCATTATAAGAAGGATGTGGAAGCTTTGGAAAGGGTGCAGAAGAGATTTACTAGGATGTTGCCTGGTATGGAGGGAAGGTCTTACGAGGAAAGGCTGAGGGACTTGAGGCTGTTTTCATTAGAGAGAAGAAGGTTGAGAGGTGACTTAATTGAAACATATAAAATAATCAGAGGGTTAGATAGGGTGGATAGGGAGAGCCTTTTTCCTAGGATGGTGACGGCGAGCATGAGGGGGCATAGCTTTAAATTGAGGGGTGAAAGATATAGGACAGATGTTAGAGGTAGTTTCTTTACTCAGAGAGTAGTAAGGGAATGGAACGCTTTGCCTGCAACGGTAGTAGATTCGCCAACTTTAGGTACATTTAAGTCGTCATTGGATAAGCATATGGACATACATGGAACAGTGTAGGTTAGATGGGCTTCAGATCGGCACAACATTGAGGGCCGAAGGGCCTGTACTGTGCTGTAATGTTCTATGTTCTATATGTTCTATCCTGTTTAACCTTTGATCATGAGGAGTCCCTCTGTACCAGGGATCATCCCAGTGAGTCTTCTCTATAAGCAATCTAGACACGTCAGACCAACCATGATTCTACTGGATGGTGGAACAGGCTTGAGGGGCCGAATGGAATCCTTTGTTCCTTTTTCCCTTCATCATAAATACCACCACTGAATCTCCCATTATCAACACTGTCCTGGGGATTACCAATGACCAGAAACTAAACAGGATTTGTCATATCAAACAGCAGCTACTAGAGCAGGCCAGAAGCTGGGAATACTGCGGCGAGTAACTCACCTCCTGACTCCCCAAATCCTGTCCCACCATCTACAAGGTACGAGTCAGGAGTGTGATGGGATACTCCCCACTTGCCTGGATGGGTGCAGCCCCAACAACACTCAAGAAGCTCGACACCATCCAGGACAAAGCAGCCGCTTGATTGGCACCACATCCACAAGGATCCACTCCCCCCACCACCGACACTCAGTAGCAGCAGTGTGTACCATCTACAAGATGCACTGCAGAAATTCACCAGAGATCCACAGGCAGCAGCTTCCAAACCCACAACCTCTTCCATCTAGAAGGACAAGGGTAGCAGATACATGGGAACACCATCCCCTGCATGTTCCCCTCCAAACCACTCACCATCCTGACTTGGGAATTATCCCCGTTCCTTCAATGTTACTGGGTCACAATCCCGGAATTCCCTCCCTAAGGGCATTGTGGGTCAACCCCCAGCACATGGGCAGCAGTTCAAGAAGGCAACTCAGCCCCACCTTCTCAAGGGGGTTGCAAATAGAAACAGGTAATAAATGCTGGACAAGCCAGTGACACCCTCGTCCCACAAGTGAATACAACCCCATGGTCTCTATGTGGACTTTACTAGCTTCAAAATCTCCCCAACCCCCGACCTCATCCCAAGACCAGCACTATCCACCTTCTATCACCCCTCACCCTCTCACCTGACTTATTTCAGAGCCCCCTTTCCCCTCCCCCATTTCTGAAGAAGGGTCCTGACCTGAAACGCCAGCTTTCCTGCCCCTCTGATGCTGCCTGGCCTGCTGTGTTCCTCCAACTCCTCACCGTGTTGTCTATGAACATACTCACAAAGCTCGGTCCCCACTGCAGCATGTTGTAGTGTTTTGCTCTTATTAGGACCTGGAAGATATCATCTTGACAGCAGGAGACGAAGGCTTTATCGTGGTGACTTTTGGTTCGATGCTTGCCTCGGTCAACCTGCCAGTGGTGCTGGAGCAGATCAATGCTGCCTTCTCACAGCTCCCACAGCTGGTTATCTGGAGGCACCTGCACACTCATTGGCCAAGTGGGGTCCTTCCAGCTCAGAACGTCAAGCTTGTGGATTGGCTGCCTCAGAATGACCTGCTTGGTGAGATATTGCACTCAGAGACCATTTCATAGAGGGCTCCTTGGCTAAAAGTTATTATGTTGGTTGTTGGTTGGGCAATACATTGCACTGGGAAGATGGAAAAATAATTTTTCTTCTAATGATTGTCTCTTAAGATGTATTTGAAGATTACTTAGATAACAAAGTGTGAAGCTGGATGAACACAGCAGGTCAAGCAACATCTTAGGAGCACAAAAGCTGACGTTTCGGGCATAGACCCTTCATCAGATCATGTCAGCTTTTGTGCTCCTGAGATGCTGCTTGTCCGGCTGTGTTCATCCAGCTCCACACTTTGTTATCTAAGTAATCTTCAAATACATCTTAAGAGACCATCAAAGAGAAATTAAAATTTGTGTCAGGGCTCCAGTACTTTCCTCCCTCATTTCCCACAGCAGCCTAGGATATACCCATCCAGACCTGGGCATGTGTCCACTGTTAAACTAATCAAAACCTCAAATACCCCCCACTCCCTATAACAATTCGCTCAAGAACATCTCATCCCATCTTCCCAAACGCTGTACTTGCATCCACCTTCTCCTGAGAAAAGACAGATGTGAAGTGTGCATTTAACACTCCGTCAACATCCTCTGGCTGTACACACAGATTGCCCCCTTGGTCCCTAATGGGCCCTACTCTTTCCCTGGGTATTGTCTGCCTTTTGGATGGATTGTGTTGGGATTCCCTTTAATCTGCTTGACAATATTTTCTCATGGCCCCCTCTGCCTTTCTAATTGCTTTCTTAAGTCGCCAATGCACCTTCTGTGCTCCACCAGGGCCTCCATTGATTTGCTCCTGAGCCCCTCATGAGGGACGCTGGATGTTGAATGGGTTTGTTTCCATGTTATCTGTGTCAGCTGGCTCCATGCACAGACTGCCCCCTAGTGTCAGGAGCAAATTACTGCAGATGCAGCAAAGTAACTTCGCAGTGGGGTCAGGCAGCATTTGTGGAAGGAGGGAGCAAGCTAACTTTTCCAGTCCAAACAACTCTTCCTCACAGCTGACATGACCCTTCACCAGCTGTGATCTCCAGTGTTGTTTTTTAGTTTTCAGTTCTGCTGCCTAACTAGAACACAGAACATAGAACATAGAACAGTACAGCACAGAACAGGCCCTTCAGCCCACAATGTTGTGCCGACCATTGATCCTCA